>NC_045435.1:56190448-56192383 GCF_002776525.5 Piliocolobus tephrosceles | reverse complement strand
AGAAAGAAAGAAAGAAAGAAAGAAAGAAAGAAAGAAAGAAAGAAAGAAAGAAAGAAAGAAAGAAAGCTTTCCGTGGTCCTAGAAAGGGGACACAGGAAAGAGACATTTGTGGCCTTTGGACACTATTGCATGAAGACATGTGTGGAGGACTGTGGTCATCTTATGACCGGGAGGGACCAAGACTGGGGACACAGCCTGCACAAAGTTGAGCAGGCAGATGGAATGAATTGAGGTCCTGGATTGAGATGTGAAGCTGCTGAATCAACTAACCCTGAAGCTTATGTTGCTTGGAACTTCTTGTTACTTGTGTAATAAATTCAGTGATTGTTTAAACTAGAGGTCAGCAAACTACAAATCCTGCTCACCACTTGTTTTTAAAGGTAAAGTTTTATTGGAACCTTGGCATGTTCATTTGTTTACACATTGTTTATGGGTGCTTTCATGTAACAACACAAAGTAGTAAAGACAAGGGCCACATGGCCTGCAGAAACTACAGTGTTTACTACTTATTCCTTTAAAGGAAAAGTTTTCCAGTCCCTTCAATCATTTTGAGTTGGGTCTCCTGTCATTTGCACCTTATAAGCATTCACACAATATTTGATCATTTTCATTCTGATAATGAGTGGTAACACTAAACTATTCCTGATAATAATGACTCTCTTAGTCCATTTGGGCTGCTATAGTAAAATACCATAAACTGTGTGGCTTATACATAGAATTTAATTTTCTTACTCTGCTGGAGGCTGAGCTGTCCAAGATCAAGGTGCTGGCAGATTCTGTCTCTGGTGAGAACCAATTTACTGGTTCATAGATGGCCATCTTTTCACTATGTCCTCACATGACAGAAGGGGTGAACCAGCTCCCCTGGCCTCTTTCATAAGGGCATGAATCCCATTCATGAGAGCTCCACCTTCATTACCTAATCATCGCCAAATGCCTCAACTCCTAATATCATCACCTTGGGGGTTAGGATTTCAACATATGAATTTGGTGAATGGGGGGACACAAACATTCACACCATAGCAATGACTAGGCATGTTTTTAAGCAAAGCTTTATTGAAGCATATCATACATACATAAAAGTTTGAAAAATCATTATTGCACAGCTCAATGAATATTCGGAGTGAATATGCTTGTGTGATATCACCAAACCCCAGAAACCCCTTATACCCACTTCAGTCACTATATCCCCCTCCCTAAAGACGACTACTCTTCAGACTTCTATGAGAATGATCTCCACTAATTTTGTCTGTTTATGAACTTCATACAAATGGATTCATAAATGTATATCCTTCTGTGTCTGACTTCTGTTGCTCAGCATTCTGTTTGTGAAATTCATATCTGTTGTGTGTAGCATTTATTCTCACTGTTATGTTCCATAGTATGAATATATCATGATTTATTTATCCATTCTATGGTTGATGGATGTTTGAGTTGTTTCCAGTTTTTTGACTATTATGAATAGCCCTGGTGTGAACAATTTAATGTTTTTGTGCATATATACACACCTTCCTGTTGGAGTGAAATTGTGGGTCATTCATACATGATTTTTACTGTGGTTCTAAAAGTGATTCAATGTCCAAAGGTATTTACTTTAACTGAATAGAAATGTGGACTTGTTCCCTCTTGACTTAAAAATCAAAGGTAGGGCCAGGCATGGTGGCTCACACCTGTAATCCCAGCATTTTGGGATGCCGAGGAGGGTGGATCACCTGAGGTCAGGAGTTCAAGACCAGCCTGCCTAACATGGTGAAACCCCTCTCTAGTAAAAATACAAAAAATTAGCTAGGTGTGGTGGCCCACACCTGTAGTCCCAGCTATTTGGGAGGCTGAGGCAGGAGAATCTCTTGAACCCGGGAGATGGAGGTTGCAGTGAGCCAAGATCAACCCATTGCACTCCAGCCTGAGCAACAGAGTGAGACTCTGTCTCAAAAA
>NC_045435.1:56063378-56190348 GCF_002776525.5 Piliocolobus tephrosceles | reverse complement strand
CCATTGCACTCCAGCCTGAGCAACAGAGTGAGACTCTGTCTCAAAAAAAAAAAAAAAAAAAAATCAAGGTAAGGCCAGGCATGGTGGCTCATACTTGTAATCTCAGCACTTTGAGAGGCCATGGTTGAGGTCAGGAGTTCGAGACCAGCTTGGCCAAGAGGGTGAAACTTCATCTTTACTAAAAATACAAAAATTAGCTGGGCATGGTGGCGGGTGCCTGTAATCCCAGCTACTCGGGAGGCTGAGACAGGAGAATTGCTGTCAGATTGTGCCACTGCATTCCAGCCTGGGCGGCTGAGCAAGGCTCTGTCAAAAAGAAAGAGAGAGAGAGAGAAAGTCAAGGTTAATTTAGCAGAGTATTGGGCTCAAAAGATCATATATAATCAGGTGGTGAATGAATTAACTGAAAAATTAAAACAACTGAAAACAAACCGATTTCCCCTCCAGAGCCTAAACTATTGCTGTAAGGAAATTTCAAGCTGTCTGCTTAGAGACTGGTTTTTTAAGCAGCTGAATTCAAATCAGTATTTCTTTTGGAACGCTGGGAAGGCTCAGATGGATTTGAAATGTTGCTGAGTCACAAAGGCACATTTTCTGGGACACACTTCTTACTTTGAGGAAAAAGTGATGAAAAGTTATAGATGGATAGGGTGGCAGGGAGCCTTGGTGACTTAGAATTCCAAAAAACAAGAAAAGCAGAATTGATATAGTGAAGTTCCAATGGCTTTCCTACTTAGCCACCCAATTGCACAGAAAAGCCACAGAAAAATCAAGATTTCATTAGCAAGTACTTTCTCCTACTTCAGCCACCACTGACTGCTACTTCTGCCTCATTCCCCTCTTCACACAGGCACCAGACTCCAAGGGCCTGAAGACAGTTTATCCACTTTTTAATCAAGCAGTCCACAAGGATTGCATGGATAGCATATCTTCTTCAACATACAGCGAAGTGTAGATGATCCAAAGAACAAATTTGCAGAGGGGGATAAGGAGGCTGCTTATTAAGCATGAGCATCTGATTGGCGTTCTTTTTCCACTCATCAGTTGTTATCAAACCAGTAGAGAAGATTCAATCTGATAATTTTCAAGATGAGTCATCAGTAGCCACAGAGTTCTAGGGTCAAACTCAGGGCTTTGTGGCTTAAGTTGTTGTCCTCCCAGTAAGACAGCATATTGAACTATTTTGGCCTATCTTTCCTCTCTGGACAACTGTAAGGTAAAAATTTATTTAAGAAAGAAAAGGAGAGAGAGAAAGAGAAGGTTAAAATGGCAAGTGTTCTCAGTAGGATCCTAAGAAATATTTTACCACTCACACTTTCCAGAGCAGAGCAGAACTTGTCTTCTAGCCCAATTGTCTGCTCCAGGTGCAGTGTGGCTACATCTCGGGGTTGGGTCTTCAGCTTTCTTGAGAGACTTTAGTGTCTTCCTCGGCCACCAACGGCCAATGGCACAGGTCATACAAAGATGGCTGGCTACCAGGCAGCCCTTCTGTCTGCAGACCCTGCCACAGTCCCTCTCTAGGACAGATTAGGAAAATCTACAGAGTAAAGAAAGTGCAGAAGGAGAGATGCTTCCCTCTGCACCTTTATAACTGAATAATACCCAGGAGAATTGAGCAGAATATTCCAAGCTTCGAAAATGCAGATAGAACAGATATGTGAGACCGCATTCTCTAAGGTGGTCCTGTCTGATTTTGAATATTCTCTCCCATCCTTAAACAACAAAGAAGATGTCCTGACGTTAATTTAGAATTTTGACAGAGATTTTTTGGGAGGCCAAGGCAGGAGGATCACTTGAGCCTAGGAGTTCAAGGCAAAGCCTGGGCACCATGGTGAAACCCTGTCTCTACAAAAAGTACAAAAATTATCCAAGAGTGATGACATGCACCCCTGTAGTCCCAGCTGAGAGGTGGGAAGATCCCTTGAGCCCAGAAGGTTGAGCAGACAGAGATTTTGACTAGTAGACTATGGGTACCTTTACTCATCTGTAGGCTTTGCATCATTCGTCCACAATCATTTCTGTTTTACAAAGTAGTCTCCTATTTTAATTTTGATAACCTCATTTCCCCCCCTAGACGATTGAAGAAGAACCCTCCCCATCTTGTCCGTTTCCAGGAGCACTTACCTTGAAAGGTTTGTGTAGACATTTATGACACTCCTATGAGGTGGCTAAGGTCTGTTATCCCCATTTTATGGCTGAGGAAACTGAGATAGTGAGACGTTGATTTCTTGCCGAAGGTCAGGCACTGAGTCAGGGGCAAATTCAGAGGCAGAACTCAGTGTTCCTGGCAGCCTTACCAAGTTCAGCTGCCTCGCCTCTGTTTGAACTGCCTTAAAATTGGACTTTCAAGAATTCTGATGAATAGATGGAAACCCTGCAGTGCTTTATGTGTTAATGGTGACTTGGTAACTGCACATAATTAATGTCGTTCATTGGCTTACAGCCAAGAGCCACTCATTTCCTAGGTGCTCAGCCTAAGAGAGACTATTTTCTTCATTTTTCACTGATTATCATAAAACACTTCCGTGTAACCATATGAGACTACGGTTCTTTCCAACACCAAAGTAAAATGCAAACTGTTGTCCTTTTGGCCTCTAAGTGCAGGAATCTCTCCTCTCCCTCTGTATACACTCCTCATCATAGCCTCCAGCTTACGACCCTCTCCTCACTTTCCAGTCTTGGAATCTACCCTCTAGCCTCTCCAGGTGCTTCTGAAATGGAATCCCTCACTGGTTCCAGTATACAGCGCTGACCCCTCTCCATCTCACCCACCCTTATTCATCAAAATCTCTTTTTATCTTCAAAGTTCATCTAAAGAAAACCTGCTAAGAAGCCACTCCCTATTTCCCCACCAAGCCTGGTCTCTCTTCCTTTGAAGCCCTTATCTGGCGCCATCTTCTTTCGCCTTTTGCTTACTAGGCTCTTGCCCCTTAGATGCAGATTGTAAATTGCCTAGGGGCAGGGATGGTTTTACTCACCTTTACTAGATGAGATGGCACACAGACTGTGCACAGTAGGGGAGCTGCTGACTATAAGAGTGGGCAAACTTTTTTTGCAAAGGATCGGTTAGGAAATATTTTAGGCTTTGCTAGCCACAAATGGTCTCTGCCGATTCTTCTTCCTTTTCTACAACCCTTTAAAAATGTAAAAAATCATTCTTAACTCCCAGGTCAGCTGGGGCCTGGATTTCTCATACTGTGAAAGATCAATTGCAGCACATAGCCCTAACACATTTTGGGGCCCAAGTACATTTTTGTACTTAAAAATGTCTCTGAAATTACATACTATGGTATCTGTATTGATTTTGTTTAAAACTCCAATCAACTAAAACATGGATGGAACCCAGCATTTATAAAGGTGAAAGTAGGAACTCGCAAAATCCATGCACACGTCTTTGTGCATCATTAAAGGGCCAGATTCTTTCAGCTTTACATAGATTCTTCCATGGCTGATGAGGTCTCATGGCTTTTTAGGAAGAGGGATAATAAAACTAGTTCTGCCACACTGATGGGATTTTTTTAAGGTGTACCAAAGTGTTTCATTTGTCTCATCAATGACTGCTGTGAAACAGGATCTTGAACAAGTTAATACTTGATTTTATTTTATTTTATTATTTGAGACAGGGTCTGGCTCTGTCACCCAGGCTGGAGTGCAGTGGCAGCACCATGGCTCACCGTAGCTCAACTTTCTGGGCTCAAAGGATCTTCCTGCCTCTCAGCTGGGACTACAGGGGTGCATGCCACCACTCCTGGATCATTTTTGTATTTTTTGTAGAGACAGGGTTTCATCACGATGCCCTGGCTTTGTCTTGAACCTGTAGGCTCAAGTGATCCTCCTGCCTTGGCCTCCCAAAGTTCTGGTATTACAGGCATGAGCCACCATGCCCAGCCACAAGTTAATTTTTTTTTTTTTTTTTTTGAGACGGAGTCTCGCTCTGTCGCCTGGGCTGGAGTGCAGTGGCCGGATCTCAGCTCACTGCAAGCTCCGCCTCCCAGGTTTACGCCATTCTCCTGCCTCAGCCTCCTGAGTAGCTGGGACTACAGGCGCCCGCCACCTCGCCCGGCTAGCTTTTTGTATTTTTTTTTAGTAGAGACGGGGTTTCACCGTGTTAGCCAGGATGGTCTCGAACTCCTGACCTCGTGATCCACCCGTCTCGGCCTCCCAAAGTGCTGGGATTACAGGCTTGAGCCACCGCGCCCGGCCACAAGTTAATATTTTTAATGCCTGAAACTCTAGAAAGAAGGACAAAGTAATGGTCCATTTAAAGTCTCACTGACCTGGGTTACCATCGGTGCCCTCACAATGCCATCCATACCCCCTCCCTAACTCCAGGAATACTGCAAAGTAATGTTTAGTAATTTCGCGGTGGCTCACGCCTATAATCCCAGCACTTTGGGAGGCAGGCAGATCACAAGGTCAGGAGATCAAGACCATCCTGGCCAACATGGTGAAACCCCATCTCTACTGTAAATACGAAAACTAGCTGGGCATGGTGGCACATGCCTGTAATCCCAGATACTTGGGAGGTTGAGGCAGGAGAATCACTTGAACCAGGGAGTTGGAGGTTTAAGTGAGCCAAGATGGTGCCACTGCACTCCAGCCTGGTGACAGAGCGAGACTCCATCTCAAAAAAAAAAAAAATGTTTAGTCATTTCCTGCATCATGACATCATAGCCTTCCCCTATTAACTTATCTAACTGAGTTACAGTTCAAACCGCTGGTTCCTATCAGGAGATGTTAGGTTTAACATCTCTTCAGCAAAGGTACCATGGGAGCTTTTCAGAAAACTTCAGGTTAATATTCCAACCTATTTTCTTGAGGAGATCCAGCTGTGAATAATAGTGTTGACTCGGTATCATTGATCATTTGCCAGAATGTGCAATTTGTAAAACTTTGGCAGGGAAAATTGTATTACAGATGTTACATTGGAAAACCTCTGAACTGCCGTGAAATATAATTGTGTGTTGGAGGGCACGTCGTGTCGTTAGCAGGCTGAGTTTACTCTGTTTGGGTAAACAGTGCACATACACTACAATGGGTAGCTGCTCTGTTTATATGAACGTCAGATCGACAGAATAATAATCCAACCCTCGAAGACAGCTATAATTACAGCATGTTGACTCTGTCCCCTTGACAGGGAAGCTGCAATGTTTCAAATAGAAAGCTCCATTAGCTAGGTGACCAATTAAGGAAGCAGAAAACAGCGAGAAGGAAGGTATAAAAATATCTTGTTAAAATTCTCTTCAAAAATAGAGATATTTAACACATAACAAGAATATATAGTCTAAGGCAGTAGAGAATTTTATTTCTCGATAAACTGTTAAAATATCTGTATCCCATTTAGAGACAATGGACCAGGCTGAGCAACATAGTGAGATCCTGTCTCTACAACAAATTAAAAAGAAAAAATAGCCAGATGTGGTGGCACGGGCTTGTGGTTCCAGCTACTTGGAACTCTGGGGTGGGAGGATCTCTTGAGCCCAGGCTATGATCAGGCCACTGCACTCCAGCCTGGGTCACAGAGTGAGACCCTGTCTTAAAAACAGAGAGAGAGAGAGAGAATGGGCTTTCATGCTAGAAATAGCTATAATTTTTTTTTTTTAAATGTGATATTTACTTATATTTAGAAAATGTCATTTCCTACATCTAAAATGGTTTTTGAAAATGGAAAAGCAACAAACTGAAATTGTATTGGATTAATTATATCAATACTTTCTAAACTTCCAACAGCTGTAGTTAATCACTATTTCCTACTCTATTGTTTTTTACTATATGGTTGTTTCACGTTTTGGAAGTAAGTGAGAAGAAATGGTAGAAACAGACTGTCTGCTTTGGTTTTGAATCCTTTGCCTGGGTGTATCTGGATTCAAGGTCTACTAGGCTGAATCATATGAAATTGCTGCTTATTTAGTTAAAATGACATCAAATATTGGCAATTTCTTAAGTGGTTGCTGGCTACCACTTCAATATTTTTTCTGGTGTCCCTGTGATAAAGTCTTTGATCCTCGTCAACTGGCCATGGATAAATGGGACAATTACAGGATAAAAACTTTATTCTTGGATAATAGGGTAATAGACAATAATAATAAACAACAGATAGAAAATAGATAATAATAGATAATTGATATACAGATATTAGCTAGGTAATAGGTAGGCAGATAATAATAATAGTATTGATAGAATTTCTGCTCCAAGGTTTGTATGTCCACAGAAGAGTCTTCTCTTCTTTCCAGTCTTTTGGAAACAACAGTAGACACTTTCTCACTATGTTGCCCAGGCCTGCCTCACATTTCTGGGCTCAAGCAATTCTCCTACCTTAGCCTCCTGAGTAGCTGGTACTATAAGAGTGCATCCCCACACCCACCAGCCAGCAAGCATTCTTTTAACCTGCAGCAGGTAAGAGGTTTTCACACCCTTCATTTCATTCTTTTATTTGCTGATCATCTTGATAATAATAGTTAACATTTCTAGTGATCTCTTAGTATCCATGGGGATTGGTTCCAGGACCCCCTCATGGATACCAAAATCCAAGATGCTAAAGTTCCTTTTATAAAATGGCTTAGTGTTTGCATATAACCTATGCACATCTTCCCATATACTTTAAATCATCTCTAAATTATAAGTAATCTTATAATACCTATTACAATGTAAATAGGGTTATATTGCATTGTTTTTTTATTTGTATTGTTTTGAATATTTTCTACTAGAGGTTGGATGAGTCCTTGGATGAAGACTTGGGGATATGGAGAGCTGACTGTCCAGTACTTACTAAGTTCCTGGGTGTATAATAAATTCTTTACATGTTATTATTTCCTCCTCAAAATGACTCTCTGAGATAAGTATTAGTATTATAATCTCTGTTTTACAGATGAAACTTTTGGGAGAGCAAGATAGCTACAAAACCTATTTTTCATTCTACAATGTATTTGATTAAACGGAGGGAGGACAGGAGAGAGGGAGAAAAATTTTGGCCAGTCAGCCTTCAGATCCTTACTCCAGATGTAGCCTTGGTGTCAGAATCTGGAAATTCCTACTGAAGTGGTTTGGTGGCAAATTGTACTTCTGATCCTTGAATTTGAACTTTAAAATCCACCTTTGGGTGTGACAATATGATCCCAGGACTTAATTAACCTCTTAATATGTCATTATCTTTATCTGCAAAACAATATAAAATTATCTACTTGGCAGAGTCACTGAGGTTTCCACTGATATTTTACATCCTCAGATGAAGACGTACAAAATAATATAACCTATTCCAAAACTGGAAGGAAGCACTCTTTGGTTTTTGTGTTTTCATAATAATTGCTATTTCTCATTTGTAAGTTTGTGGCAACAGATGGACAAGAAAAAATTAGAACCCATAGAAAATATTTTGATAGATATCAGTTTTATAGATTTATAGTTTCTTTTCCTAAGCTGTACTGTTCAACAAAAATAATACAAATCTTTTGTCTAGGAGATGCATTTTTAAAGGCATATAGACTCCTAGTAATTTATATCCTCTGTACAGCTTATATTTTCTATATCATGAAGAATAGGAAAGAAAAACAGATGGATTTATCATCATTCCCCAAAAAAGAGTATGTGCTTATGGGAACCTTGCTCTGAAACCTAAGCAGCCACATGAAAATGATTTAGCTTCCTGAAGATTGCATGAGAGTCAATAGCACAACTAGACAATATTGTTTTAATTCTTCACGTTGCAGAATTATCTAAAGAAAAGAAAGCTGATTTTTTAAATGATAGCTGAAGATACTTTGAAGACAGCTGAATCTGGGTTGGCAAGGCAAAAAGTCAAACAGCACATCAAAACAAGAGAAGAAAACTGTGACTAAAATAAAAGTGATGATATGTTCATCTAATTTAAACATTCAACTCTGTGTAAATGAATTAAAAAATTTTCTTTGAAAAGCTCTCACCAGTTGTGAGATAGACCAAATAATTTAACACAAGCAATCTGTAGAGGTTGAATTAAGGTCCTGTTTTAAAAACATTATTAGTAAGCAGATGGTGACTATAAAAATTATCACAAAGTAATGATTATACACACTGCCGAATCAAGCTGCCTGGCTGGTCCTGCCCATTCTTTGACTATTTCGTGTATGTCAAGCTCACTACCCCCTGCACACCTATTGTCCTGGCATTTCACAGTTTCTTCTTTCAACAAGGACAGAAGTTGTTTATGTGACACAGCTGTCAAAGAAGAACATGTGAAGAGGGAAGAAAGTCCAGGTGAGGGCTGGGTATGGTGGCTCACACCTGTAATCCCGGCACTTTGGAAGGTCGAGGCAGGAGAATTGCTTGTGCCCAGGAATTCAAGACCAGCCTGAGCAACATAGTGGGACCTCATCTCTATAAAAAATTTAAAAAAAAATTAGCCCGGCGTGGTGGTGCACACCTGTAGTCCCAGCTACTTGGGACTGAGGTAGTAGGATAGGTTGAGTGTGGGAGGTGGATGCTGCAGTAAGTTGAGATCTCGCCACAGCACTCCAGGCTGGGTGACAGAGCAAGACCTTGTTTCAAAGAAAGAAAAGAAAAGAAAGAAAGAAGGAAAGAAAGAGAGAGAGAGAGAGAGAAAGGAAGGAAGGAAGGAAGGAAGGAAGGAAGGAAGGAAAGAGAAAGAAAGAAAGAAAGAAAGAAAGAAAGAAAGAAAGAAAGAAAGAAAGAAAGAAAGAAAGAGAAAAGGAAGGAAAGGAAGAAGGAAAGGAAGGAAAGGAAGGAAGAAAATGTCTATATGGGAACACAAGCTAAGGACCCAGTCTTCAAATTCCAGGACCTCTTGGATCATCCACACACACAACCTTACTCTCATTCACAGAAGTACTTTTCACGAAAACATTATGTTACAATGATTTAAACAGCCTTCTCCAAATTAGTTAACTTGCTTTTCTTTAGATTAGCTAGTTTAAAGAGAACATAATTGATTAGTGAAAAAAACAACTTGACTAATGAGTGAGCTCTGGGAATAGGTTTCTGGGTACCCAAGAAGCATTAATTCATACAAATAAGTCAGAACAATGACTCCAGCTGGGAAAAGAACAGAGTCAGAACAAGCAGTTGCCTAGGGCAATACATTACCAAGGCAGCCGACTCTGCAAGTGGTTTCTGTAGAGCAAATGCAGTCTTTGAATTTAGATATTAACCACTTTGCTTGGGGTAGGTGAATCTGTAGATGAATTACTCACCCCAGAAGTTAAGCAGCCACTCTCCTGAGCTCACTGGATGGATGACGGATGGATGTTTTAAAAGTGAATATTCAGAGTTAAGGGTGCAAATGAAGGCATTCACTATATGGCTGCATACACTGCTCTGGCTATAAGTCAATCTTGCTTTCCACCCCTTCCTTCTAGCCCAGCATAGGCTGCTGACTATAAGCCAAACGCCAATCACCAGGTAGCAATGACTGGTTTTTGCACTGGCTGTGAGGAGGCTTAGTCTTTTTTAATTCTCCACTGCTTGCAAGTGAATTGGGCTACTGGGTATGTATGTATATGTATACACACACACATATTCAAATATGCATATACATATATCTATCTAGCAAATCATCATATTTTCTTTTTTATTTATTTTTTGAGACAGGGTCTCCCTCTGTCTCCCAGGCTGCTGTGCAGTGGTGTGACTATAGTTCACTGCAACCGTGGCCTCATGGGCTCAAGCCACCCTCCCATTTCAGTCTCTTGAGTAGCTGGGACTACATGCACACGCTACCATGCCCAACTAATTTTAATTTTTTGTTTGCTCTAGAGACAAGGTCTCACTATGTTGTCCAGGCTGGTCTCAAACTCCTGGCCTCAAATAATTCTCCCGCCTCAGCCTCCCAAAGTGCTAGGATTACAGGCGTGATCCACTGTACCCAGCCTATATTTTCTTAGCCATATTTTTTTTCTTTCCTCAAACTCATTTCAGTTTATTTTATTCTTAAGCAGAGCCTATATTTGTATAAGCTGCTTCAAATCCCTCTGTGGAAAGCCGCAAACAGACAAATACATAAAGTATAGAAAGAATGTTAATATGATAGACCGTGAGATCTCAGAGTCCTTTTTCGTGAAGCAGAGATGTCACTTGTTTAAATTGTTAACCCTGGAGACTCTAAGTGTGAACAAATACCTCAAGTATTCAAGTTGCAGGGCTCTCAAATTCAGGGTAAAAGAGAATTTATAAAAGCTCTAAAGAACAGGATAATTTATTGAATGGCTATAATATTAATGCAAGTTCACAAGGAATAGTTCCATTTCCTGTGTTAAAATTCCTGTTTGTTCTTTGAGAATTTTTTTTTTCATTAGCCAGAAAGCAAAATAGCACTGGAAACTGTTTTTGAAATGGACGTCATTGGGCTAGATTGTTCACAGCAATCTCTCTTGACATTGTATATGTGTTATTACATTTGGGGCATCACTGAAAAAAAGGGAATAGAATCCAACATTCACATATAGCTTTGTAAGGCAGCTATTGAATAGATCTAGCAAATCTTGTGGCTGTTTTGAATGTAATTATGAATCTCTGTTCTGGAGGTTGTCACTCCTTATTCTCAGGAAGGGGTAGTTCTACCTGACACGAAGAGACTGGGCGACCTAAGGAAATCCGTCCGTAGCTTGGGGCTCCTTTGTCTTTAAACTGAGGGGCCTGAAGTTAGATCTTAGGGCTGTAGAATTCGCCTGCTACTTTCACAATCATTAGCTCTTTTGATCTTCACAGCAACCCTGAAGGGAGGCAGGGCATTTGTTATTTAATACATAAAGAAATGGAGGCTCCGAGATAAAACAACGTGTTTAAGATCTTAGAGCAATTAAAATAGAACACCTGAGACAGAATCCAGCTCTTGGAGATCTGTTTTATTGCTGTTTTAGCATTGTGATTCAATTGGAATTTCCTACCTCACTTAATATGTAGAAGAAGAAAGAGAGAAAAACAGTGCCGGTGTTGGGGTGGACACCAGGTGGAATACGCTATTGGTCTGATTCCTTATGGACTGACTTTTGATCTTGTAAAGAATGTACAGAGTCTAACTTTAGCAACAGCCAGCTAATTAACAGCTGGAGACAGGTCACAAGTTTGAGGTGAGCATAGGTTGAACCAGCCCTGCCTTGCTTTTGGTGGGGCGCTTAGCAACAGTGCTACCCCAGGTGGTTCCACACTGTAGCATATGCTCAACCTTTTAGTAAAGGCCACGGTCTTATTTAAAAACAAAAACATCCAAAATTTCTATTATGAGCCTCCCAAATCCCCGTTAAATAAAAATGCAGTCTTTTCCTCACTCTTCTTCCTATGCTGACATTTAGAAATACCATTTTCCTATTTCATTTTATATCTTCAGAGAGGAAACTATGTTATGCAGCAGAAAGAACCCCATTTGGAATTCAAGAAAGCCGGGTCCTCAGCCTTGCTTGACTTAGCTCTGTGATTTTCAGCAAGTTACTTAACCTCTCAGAACCTATTTCTGTACAGGAAATCTAGGGGTTTTCCTATCTAAGCTCTGAGATCTTGTCTCACTCTCAAATTCTATGATTCATTTCCAACTCAGGTTTCTCTTATTTAATGTTTGCTATTTGTTTTGTTAGATATTAATTCATAGTTGTGGGCCTAGTTTAACTTTCAATTTATAATATTTTTATTATTTGCATTCTATTACTCCTAGGTTCAGGATCTCATCCCTGTTAGACCCTGCTTTGTTTTCCTGGGTAATCTTTCTATTAAGTATCATCTTCCGACAAGCATTGCAGGTACCAGTGTGCTTACCACTTGCATCAGTTAGAATGAGAAAAGCCAATTCAAACCGCCTTAACGCGAAAAAAGATCTCCTGACTCATAGAACTAAGAGGTAAGGAGTAGTGCAGGTTCAAGCAAAGTTGGATCAGAGTTCCTGATCTATTTCTCTGTGATTTTGTTGACTCTACTGATTTGTGTTTACGATGTTTATCACGAGACAAACAGCAAGAGGATGCAATGGTTCAGGGCCTCCTATCCCTGCCCAACAGGTACTATAAGAAGAATACTCTACTGTCTATTCTCTATTTTTGTAGCCAGGAAACTTTCCCTGGAATCCTCAGAAAACTCCTTCTGTCTCCTTGGCCTAAACGGAGTCCCACACCATTCCTGAACCAGCCACTGTGGCCTAAAGAATGCCATGCCAGGCTTGAGCCTGGGTATCTGAACCAACCACCGGCAGGGAGTAGGGCTACCTTGACAGGTTTACACCAGTCAGTGCTACCCATGGAACCGAAGTCCAACCCCACAACTACAGAGTGGCTTCATCATGGTGGAGGAGAGGATGTTGGAGAGGCAACCTTATTCCATTATATCTTGCCCATCCAGCTCTAAAAATGGGGGCAAAAATTGCATTTTCAGATCTTCTGCATGCCAGGCACCCAGCTAATGTTTGTTACATTGAATGGAATGGAATGGAATTTTAGGTAGTGGTGAAGACATAAAACCAAAACAGAAAATAACACGCAGTTCTCTCTACCTCTTCCTCTCAATTCTATTCTTGCCATGGCTGCTGTTCATGCTCCCTAACTTTCCCCACTATTTATATGTTACCCCTCTTATTTTTAGCCATAAGTTTTACTTAGTCTGAAGATAACCAAATATTTCCTGAATAATAAGTCTCTGAATATGCATATTCTCTAAATATGAATATAAGCCTATTTGCAAATCTAGCACTTACATTTAGAATGTTGTTGGCAGGACTCTGAAAATCAACTTTTTTTTTTAATGGAAAAATGTACTACAGCAGAAGGATTTGTTTTCCACAAAGCAGAACCAACTTTTTTGATTTCAATGATTTTTTGATACTTCCATATATGTTTATATGCTCATTAAATAAATAAATATTAAGTCAGACCTTCCTGATTAGAGAATTGTCTGCCACTAAAAATTGAACTTAGGACTTATAGGTCTCTCTATTAAAGAGAAGGGGCTGTAGGAGGGCTGGGACTCCTGGATTTATTCAGCCCCTCTCTCTCCCATTCTAGCTCCCAGTGTGGTCCCCTTCCCTGAGAAAGTACACGAGGCCCTGGGGCCTGGCAGTAGGTGATATTCATAAGCAACAAGAAACAGGAAGCCATCTATATGGGTTTAGTAGTGCCCCGCTTCCAAAACAAGACCACAGCAACTGGCTGATCAGGGCTGCCCCTCAGGAAATGCTGGACCCAGGGCCACCCAACTCAACAACGTGTTCAGTCCTTTAGGAGCTTTTACTGAGCACACCATCTGCGTCAAGCTCAGTGTTCTATGATATAGACCCTGCCCTTGAGGAGAGGTAGACAAGGAAACAGGCAATTACAATCTAGCAGTGAAGTCCCTTGAAGAAGTAAATCCAGAGGGCTACCAAGGTAGAGAAGAAGGGCCTGTGGGAGGGCTGCTCCATGGCCTAACTCCAGGAGGGGTCAGGATTCACTCGAAACACAATGCCAGTGATGTCCCCTGCAGCTGTGCAATGTGGCAGCCCTGACCCCTGCCCCATCTTAGTATGGTCAAAGAAGGTTTCCCAGAAGAAGTGATATCCAAGCTGAGGTTTGAAGGAAGGAAGGGGAGAGCATCTGGCCCTCTATACCAGGTTTGGGAGGGGGGGTGCACATATACAGTGTAAGCATGGCACAACCCTTAAAGAGAAATATAGACAGCACATCCTCAGGTGAGTGCATGCAAAAGGAGCACTCCTTCTTCTACTGCAGGGTGAGATGAAGGATGTGATTATGTTCAGATACATATGGGCCTTAGATCTTTTTGAATACTAGCTGATACTTTATCAACAGTTGTCTTCCTGAGTTCTTGCATATCTGCTAATATTGGAGCATTTAAGGAGAGAGCAGAATCCAAACTCAGGGTATGTCTTGAGGTGTCTTAAGACAGATTATCACTGTGAACAAAACAGGAATAATTAACAATATTAAATAGTTCATCTTTCCCTGCCTTTATAAAGTCTCACCGAGCTTGTGTTTGGCAGCCTGAATTACCTGTAAGATTATAAAAGAAATGAATTCATAAATATCAAAATAATTCTGTTTGCCACATGTGTGAATGTTAAGAAATTCACTGTCATAATTTAAGAACCTAACTCAGCACAGGTTTTAATAGAAGCATGTGGATCTAAGCAAAATCAAATAAATGGACCAATGTTCAGTATACAGTGAACAGTGAACTTTATACTGTATACTGTATACTTTATACTGTATACTGTATACTGTATACAGTGAACAGTGAACTTTATACTGTATACTGTTCAGTATACAGTATAAAGTTCAGTATATGTCTTGAATAACGTGAGTTGACAGATATGAAATGAGATCATAAAAATGTTGGCTTTTTAAAAATACATTATTTACATCATTTCTTGAAGCCAAACACTGTAATGCCATTAACATTATTAGAAAATCTGGAATCAGATTAAACTTGATCACTGGTTATTATCATTTTTGTGACATAAGTCACAATTCTACTTACATCTCTCTGGGTTTTGAAAATGTAATTACCAGAGTTGGGCTCTTAGGACGTACACTTGAAAAGATAAATTATAAACTATGGAATCATTTTCTGAACTGTTTGTGAGATAACTGTTGATAGTTCCAGAAGCATCCCTAAAGAAACCACTATTTTTATGGGATAAATTTTACTCCTGGATGAATGCCTCCTCTGGTGTTTATTAGAACTTCCATTGGGCTGGGTGAAGTCAGTATTTCAGGATGATACTGTCAGAGCTATGTCCTTTGAACTCCTAGCAGTTCATTTTGATTTTCATTTGTTTGTCTTTATAACACTGTGAATCTGAAGAAGAAAATCTGAAGTCTCCATTCTTCCTCTACCACTATAGAAGTTGAATGTTATGTATAATGACTTTTCACTCTAAATGATGTGCCTAAGGAAGCCACTGTAATTGCAACCACAAGTGTAAGAGTTTCGTCACTGGCCCTATGGCATCTAATTATGAACCACAGTTGTCTTTAGAATGAACACAAGTACCTCATTTATTGCCAGTCACTTTATCTTTTGCAAAAAAGAACTGTTTTAAAACCTTAATCTTGGGCTGGGCACGGTGGCTCATGTCTGTAATCCCAGCACTTTGGGAGGCCAAGTTGGGTGGATCACTTGAAGTCAGGAGTTTGAGACGAGCCTGGACAACATGGCGAACCCATGCCTCTATTAAAAAAAAAAAAAATTAGCTGGGCGTCATGGTGCCCATTGCAATCCCAGCTACTCAGGAGGCTGAGGCAGGAGAATCGCTTGAACCTAGGAGCCAGAGGTGGCAGTGAACCAAGATCGTACTACTGCACTCCAGCATGACTCCATCTCAAAACAAAAACAAAAACAAAAAACAAAACAAAACAAGCAAAAACCCTTAATCTTTTCAAGATGACCTTCTTTTCAAGCAGAAACATGCATTATGCTTAGCAGACATCCAGATATACTTTCATAGCAGACATACAGATATACATACATTTCTACTCATTAATAAGCATAAAAAGTAATTAGTGTCTCCATTTTATTCAGATCTATTCATCTTCTCTTAATTTCTGTGTTTTTAATCACAGTTTATAATCAGAGGTATGGAAAGTTAAATTTTTGATAATGAAAGCCAGACTTGTTTGATAGGTTTGCAAGATGATTTTGTTATTAGAAATCATTGATGAAGGCTGTGTTAGTTCATTCTCCCACTGTTATAAAGATACACTTGGCCAGGTGCAGTGGCTCATGCCTGTAATCCCAGCACTTTGGAAGGCCGAGGTGGGTGGACCACTTCAGGTCAAGAGTTGGAGACCAGCCTGGCCAACATGGTGAAACCCCATCTCTACTAAAAATACAAAAAATTAGCCTGTGTGGTGGCACATGCCTGTAATCCCAGTTACTTGGGAGGCTGAGGCAGGAGAATAGCTTGGATTCAGGAGGCAGAAGTTGTAGTGAGCATAGATCACACCACTGCCCTCCAGCCTGGGTGAAAGAGTGAGACTCTCTCTCAAAGAAAAAAAAAAAAGACACACCTGAGACTGGGTAATTTATAAAGAAAAGGCTGGACATGGTGGCTCACATCTGCAACTCCCAGCACTTTGGGAGGCCGAGGCAGGTGGATCACCTGAGGTCAGGAGTTCAAGACCAGCCTGGCCAACATAGTGAAATCCTGTGTCTACTAAAAATACAAAAAACTAGCCAGGTGTGGTGGCACGTGCCTGTAGTCCCAGCTACTTGGAAAGCGACGGCAGGAGAATCGCTTGAACCTGGGAGGTGAGCTGAGACTGTGCCACTACACTCCAGCCTGGGCTATGTAGTGAGACTTAGTCTCCAAAAAAAAAAAATATATACACACACACACACACACACACACACACACACACACATATATATATATATAAAGAAAAGAGGTATAACTGGCTCACCATTCTGCAGGCTGTACAGGCTTCTGCTTCTGGGGAGGCCCCAGGAAACTTACAATGATGGCAGAAGGCAAAGGGGAAGCAGGCATATCTTTACATGGCCAGCAGGAGAGGGAGAGAAATGGAGGACGGTGACACATGCTTTTAAACAACCAGATCCTGTGAGAACTCTATCATGAGACAGCACTAGGGGGATGGTGCTAAACCATTAGAAACCACCCCCATGAGCCAATCACGTCCCACCAGGCCCTATCTCCAACATTGGGAATTAAAATTCGACATGAGATTTGGGTGGGCTCACAGAGCCAAACCATTCCAAAGGCTTATGTCAGAATGTCACCCTTGAAAAGGGTCATATTTGAAAAATTCATGCTAGCACTATGACAATTGTGAGTTAACTATCGATGATTCCAGAAGCATCCCTAAAGAAATGAGTAGTTATGCTATGACTTAAATTAGACTTTTATAAATGGAAGGAACCACAGAAATTATCAGGGCACAGGTGAGGAAATTCTTTCAAAGAACAAGAGTGTACTGTTAGAATAGATGAAGCAGCTCTTGTAAAACCACTAGATTCTTATAGTTTTCTGAAGCACGCATCTGAACCAAACAAAAGTATTTTTGCATCTGTGTTTTTTTAAAAAAATGATAGAAGTACATCATGTATTAAGAGTTCCACATTCTAAGATTATAGCAAAAGCTAGAAATGAATGGAAATTTTTGGCAGATCAGTCTTCATCTTAGGTGTCTATATTCCTCAGAAGCCTTTTCTACTTAACTGGGTCCCTTTATAGCTTTCTATGATTGATATCTTCCTGATATCCACATAGGAAGTGTGAGCAATTATTGAGATTTTTACTCAAAAGTCTGAATATAATTTTTGTGTATTGTAGATGTGACCATATGTATGCTGAAACAGCTAAGAGATTTAAATTCAGTTAGAGAATAATGAGTTCTAGTCTGTCTTTTTGGTATCAAGAGTTGTAATCTATTGAAAGAATGAGTTAGAATTCACTTACACGTGCCTGTGAGTGCACACACATGCCAATGTACATATGCACAAAAACCCTACCAGAGACACAATAGCAGCAAAGTATCCCATGAATAGTTCAGAAAATGTGTCTGGCTTGATGTAGAATTTGCAAGGAATTAAAAAACAGACCTTTTCAACTTGGTCATTATCTTTGTGCATTCCTGCTGTCCATTCCTTCCTTTGTTCAATATCTTAAACTGGATAATTTATAAAGAAACAGAAATTTATTTCTTACTGTCTGAAGACAGGAATTCTAAGATCAAGTCACCAGAAGGTTCAATGTCTAGTGAAGGCTCACTTTCTGCTTCATAGGTGGCAACTTGCTGCTGTGTCCTCACTTGATGGAAGGGCAAAAAAGGGCTAAATAGGCTTCCTTAAGCCCCCCCACTTTTTTTATTTTTATTTTTTTTTGAGATGTAGTCTTGCTCTGTCATCCAGGCTGGAGTGCAGTGGCATGATCTCTGCTCACTGCAACCTCCACCTCCTGGATTCAAGGGATTCTCCTGCCTCAGCCTCCCGAGTAGCTAGGATTACAGGTGAGTGCCATCATGCCCAGCTAATTTTTGTATTTTTAGTACAGACAAGCGTTCACCATTTTGACCAGACTGGTCTAGAACTCTTGACCTCAAGTGATCTGCTGGACTTGGCCTCCCAAAGTCCTGGGATTACAGGTGTGAGACACTATGCCTGGCCATTGGGGATTAAGTTTTAACATGAATTTTGGAGGGACACAAACATTCAAACCATAGCAGTTGTGGTTCTGACATATACACAAGAGTAACTCTGTGCTTTCTTTTCTTTCTATAGAATATTATAATTTTTTTCTCTTTTTTACAGGATATTATAATTGCCCAAGGCATTGATTACCAGGTCAGGGACGCCAAGTGTATTAGTTTGCTAGAGCTGCTATAACAAAGTACTGCAGACTGGGTGGCTTAAATATATTGCCTCAAAGTTCTGGAGGCTAAGTCCAAGGTCAAGATGTTGGCAAGGTTGGTTCCTTCAGAAAGCTGTGAGGTAGAATCTGTTCCAGGCCTCTCTGGAAGCTTCTGGGGCTTTAGCTGGCAATCTTTACTGTTCCTTGGCTTGTAGACAATATAACATCCCAATTTCTGCCTTCATCTTCACATGGTATTCCTCCTATGTGTCTCTGTGTCTAAATTTATCTTTTTATTTTATTTTCTAAAGGGATGAAGTCTCTCACTCTGTCACACAGGCTCCTAGGCTGGAGTACAGTAGCAAAGTCATAGCTCACTGCAGCCTTGAACTCCTGGGCTCAACAGATCCTCCCGACCCAGCTTCCTAAATAGCTGGGACTACAGGTGCACACTACTGTGTCCAGTTGGGTTTTCAAAAACCTTTTTTAGAGACAGGGTCTCACTGTGTTGCCCAGGCTGGTTTCTGACTCCAGGCCTCAAGCAATTCTCCCACCTCAGCCTCCTGAGGAACTAGGATTACAGGTGCGAGGCACCACACCCAGCTAAATTTCCCCTTTTCATAAGGACACCATTTATATTGGTTTAGGGCCCACCATAATGACCTCATTTTAACTTGATTAATTGCATCTGCAACAACCACTTTGTCAATCTGCAAATAAGGCCACAAGGCCGTGTTCTGAATTACTGAGGGATGGGGGTTAGTACTTGAACATATCAGTCTGGCAGGGGGACACAATTCAACCCTTTACAAAAATAAAAAGTGACCTAGCTATCAAACAATTTCCCAGGGTCCTGTGGAATAAAGGGATTGATTATGAACATAGCAAAATGCAATCATGAAAACCAGTGTCCTGGTTTACAAGAATATCTATTGAGCACCTACATGGAGTAGGCATTTCTTAATTATGGGATTAATTGAAATTCTCAGGTGTTGTGATTTTTAAATTAAAAAGAAAAGCTCTCACATTGTGCATCTAAGAAATGTGTTCTAATATATTTCACTAAGTGAAATCATAGGATTATGAACTGTCAAAGCTGTAGGAATGATAATGACCATCTCGAGTCATGGAGAAAAACTGGAGACCAGAGAAGTTAAATGAGTTAAGATCACATGGCTAGTTAGTGGCAGATTAGAGACTGAAACCTTGGTCTCAGATTTGGCTTTCTAATGCAATGACCTTTCCATGGACCCCTGAGTAATAAGCTGATCATGCCCTACTGCTCTGAGTTATAGAAGGCCATGTGATCTATCACACTTTTGCATCTATTTTTTAAAATAGAGGTCTGCTCCTCAACACTCTTGCATCTAAATTTCTATTTGTATTTAAAAGTTATCTAAACCACTAATTGGAGTTGATATATATATAAGGAAGAAAAGAAGCAAATGGATTCCACCCCACCCCTCCAATTCCAGATCTTTGACATTCTCTCATCATTAAAGCAGTGGCTATTTCAGAGCTTAAAAGAAAAAAAAATTCCTTTTCAATGAAGAGTTCTAGTGGAGACCACTTAAACTGAGAGATGAATTTAGTAGGGGAATAAGTTGATGTCATATTCCTCCTAATAGGATGCTATAATTATATAGCTTCACTTACTAAATATTCTTCTAAAAATATTTAACCTGGATTTAATCAAACCATTAGAGTTCAACTCCAAATTTGCAGATCCTGGGAATAAAAAAGCAGGATTAACAATACCATGAGTTAAACAATCAGACAAATCTAGAATGTGGGACATTCTAAAAGCCAATTAGTTTAGTCTCTTCAAAATGTCAATATTATTTTTTAAAAAAGATATGGCAACTGTTGTAGGTAAAGAAATAAGAGAGATAACAACAGAAATGCAGTGTGTGGATCTTGACTGAATTTTAGTTTTTTAAAAAAGAGAACTAAAAAAGACATTTTGGGGGACAAATAGAAAAATTTGAATATGGACCAAATGTTTGATAATATTTTATAAGGAAATTATTTAATATATGTGTGATAATGATATTGTGGTTAAGTAAGAGAATATCCTCATTCTTTGGAGTGAAATGCCAAGAAATCTGTAATTTAAAACTTTCATATCACTAAAAGCCCAGACTTTACTACTATACAATATATGCATGTAAGAAACCTGCACTTATATCTCCTAATTATATGCAAATTTTTAGGCCAGGCTTGGTGGCTCACATCTGTAATCCTAGCACCTTAGGAGGCCAAGGTGGGCAGATAGCTTGAGCTCAGGAGTTTTTGACCAGCCTGGGCAACATAGCAAAACCCTATCTTAAGAAAAAAAATTTTTTTAATTGAAGAAAACCTTTCACATGGCTCAGCAAACAAAGCAAATAATGCATCATTATAGATGAAGATGGCAAAATTTAAAAAACTTTTGAATCTAAGTAATTGTTACTTGATTTTTCTTGTACAATTCTTTCAACTCTTCTGTTGAAATTTTCAAAGTTAGAAGAAATGGTGTTAACAACTTTTTTGGCTGCAGTATTCCCATAAATGAAAGTAGGAAAATGGAGTGAATAAAAGTTAGGCCTTATTTTCTTTCTTTTTTTCTTTTTTCTTTTTCTTTTTTTTTTTTTTTTTGAGATGAATTCTCACTCTGTTGCCCAGGCTAGAGTGCAGTGGTGCAATCTCGGTTCACTGCAACTTTTGTCTCCTGGGTTCAAGCAATTCTGCTGCCTAAGCCTCCCCAGTAGCTGGGATTACAGGCACGCACCACCTTGCCCAGCTAATTTTTGTATTTTTGGTCGAGATGGGGTTTCACCATGTTGACCAGAATGGTCTCGATCTCCTAACCTTGTGATCCACCTGCCTTGGCCTCCCAAAGTGCTGGGATTACAGGCGTGAGCCACTGCACCCGGCCACCTTATTTTCTTTAACAAGTTTTATTGTGCTCTGTATAATAGTAGGGGTTAAATAAGTAGTAGAGATTAAATAAATATTTGCTGACTTTGAATTTATATGACCAATACTGCTGATAGTTAGACTATCCTTCAATAGAGAATTCATTCAATAAATAATAGTATAGCCATAAAATGAAAAACTAAGCAATATTTTCTAAAAATAAAAAAGTTCTTTACTGACTTAGAAAGATCCCCAAGATATATATTGTTGGGTAAAAAATGCAAGGTGCAGACCAGTATATATAGGCTGGTATTGATGTTAAAATATATTCTCTTATATATGAATAAACTACATCTGGAAGAACACACAAAAACCTTCAGGCTGCATCTATGTAAAAACCCACAGTTAACATCATACTTGACGGTGAAAGACAGATAGCTCTCCTCTTAAGATCAGAAATAAAATGAGGATGTCTATCCTCACTACTTCTATTCAACATTGTACTGAAAGTTCTAACCAGGGAAATTAGGCAAGAAAAAGAAATGAGACAATCAGATTGAAAAGGAAGAAGTAAAACTATCTCTATCTGCCAATAACACGATATAATACATAGAATTCCTAAATAATCCACACAGAAAACTATTAGAGCTAATAAGTTCAGCAAAGTTGCAGAATAAAAGATACATATACAAAAACCAGTTATATTTCTGTACACTAACAGTGAATAAATGAAATTAAGAAAACAATTTTATTTGTAATGCCTTTAGAAATAAAATATTTCGGAATACACTTAACCAAGGATGTGTAAGACTTGTACACCAAAAACTGCAACACATTGTTGAAAGAAATTAAAAGACCTAAATAAATAGAAAGACATCTCATGTTCATAGACTGAAAGACTTAGCTTTATTTTTATATTTTGTATTTTGTATTTTTTTGTAGAGATGGGATCTCTGCATGTTGCCCAGGCTGTTCTCAAACTCCTGCCCTAAAGCAAACCTCCTGCCTTGGCCTCCCAAAGTGGGATTACAGGTGTGAGTCACTGCGCCTGACCTAGTATTGTTAAGATAGCAATATTCTCCAGATTGGTCCACAGATTCAATGCAGTTCGTATCAAAATTCCAATTACCTTTTACCTTTTTTCTAACTTGCTGAATGGACAAACAGATATTAAAATTCATACAAAAATAAGAGGGATCCCAAATAGCCAAAAAAAAAAAAAAAAAAAAAACAAAAACAAAGAAAAGTAAAGTTGGAGTAGTCACACTTACTGACTTCAAAACTTAATTTAAAACAATGATAGTCAAGACAGTATTATACTGGCATAAGGAGAAACATAGTCCATACATTGATGGTCAATTGATTTTTGGGAAGAACATCAAGCAAATTCAATAAGAGAAATAATAGCCTTTTCAACAAATGGTGTTGGGATAACTGGATATGCACACACAAAAGAATGAATATTGACCCCTACCTCACTCCATATATCAAAATCAACTCAAAGTGGATCAAAGACCCAAATGTAAGAGCTATAACTATTATAAAATTACTATAGTTATAAACGATGTTTATAGTTAGAAAAGAGCTAGACATAAATCTTTGTGACTTTAGGTAATGATTTCTTAAATATGACACCCAAAACACAACAAAAGAAAAAGTACTTACAACTGGACTTGACCAAAATTAAAAAGCTTTTGTGGATCAAAGGACACTATCATAAAAGTGACAAGGCAACCTAAGGAATGGGAGAAAATATTTGCAAATCATGTTTGATAAGGGTCTAGGATAAGGGTCCAGGATATATAAGTAATTCTTATAATTCAACAATAAACAATCCAATTCAAAAAATGAGAAAAGAACTTGAATAGATTTTTCTCCAAATAAGATATATACAAATGACCAATAAGCACATGAAAATATGTTCAGCATTATTAGTCATTAGGTAAATGCAAATAAAAATTACAGCAAGATACCATTTCAGCTCACTAGGAAGGCTATAAAAACACAAAAACAAAATAACAAGTGTTGGTGAGGATGTGGAGAAATTGGAACCCTCCAACATCACTGATGGATGAATGTAAAATTGTTCAGCCAATTTGGAAAACACTTTGGCAGTTTCTAAAAAAATTAGAGTTATCAAAGGATCCAGAAATTCTACTGAAAATACACTCAAAAGTATTGAAAATGTATGTGTACACAAACACTTGTACACAAATGCTCACAGCAATGTTATTCATAATAGCCAAAAAGAGGAAAGAATCCAAATGTCCATCAATGGTTGAACGGACAAACAAAGTGTGGTATATCCATACAATGGAATATTATCAAATCATAAAAAGGAAATGATACTTGCTACAACATAGATGAACCTTGAAAACATTATGGTAACTGAAAGAAGCCAATCACAAAAGGTCACATGTTGTATGATTCCACTTTGATGAAATGGCAAAATGGGCAAACCCATACTGCTAGAAAGTAGGTTAGTGGTTGCTAAGGAATAAGGGATAGGGAATTGGGGTGTAAGGGGTTTCATTTTGGGGTAATGGGAATATTTCAGAAATGGATAAGCATCATGGTTGCCAAACACCGTGGTTATACTAAAACAACTGAATTATAATACCTTAAAATAGTTAAAATGGTGAATTCTGTTATGTGAATTTTACCTCAATTAAAAAACTTTTTTTTTGGCAAACCTCGGGCCCCACAGAAGGGGACTAGATGGCTAGCGGACAAGGATAGGAGGGAAATAATCCACTGTATACACTCTCGTCCCTTTTGAATTTTGTACCATGTGAATTTGTAAAAACAAAACAAAACAAACCAAACAAACAAAAAACCAGAAAGATTAAAAAAAATAAATTACTGGGCTTTCATTTTTAATGACAAAAGGTGAAAAATTCCAGATGTGGAAATTGAAACCAAATTTTAAAACTGCCCACTTTGAGGACATTTAAAAATAGTACATCTTATTTTTTCCCGTGGGTCCATATGAATATCCCTGTGTATAATCAGATCATCTCTCAAATCTCCCTTTTCATCCTAGATCTTAGAAAATTAGTACTTCTAGGATGCAATTCTGGTATAGACACCACACTCTGCCTCTTGTGGGAAGGTATAATTATTCCCTTCTTTCAATCAGTGACAAAAGATAGTCACATGTTATAAAATCAGACCCATTCACCCCCACCATGTTACCACAGGAGGTGAACTTTGGGCTGTTTCCACTGCTGCCTACTCTATGTTCAGCTGAGCTGGATTCTGTGTGTGTGTGTGTGGAGGGGGGGGGGGGGGGTGTGTGAGAGAGAGACAGAGAGAGAGAGAAAGAGAGAAAGGAAGAGAAAGAGAGAGAGATTTTCAGAATCACTAAGAAACCTGGTGAAAATACAGAGAACCAGGCCACACTCAAGCCTACTGAATCAGAATCTCAGCATCCCTGTGGGTAGAGCCAAGAATGGGCTTTTAAACTAAGCCCTGAAGTCTCCACCCTCATTGGAAACCACTGTTCTCTTAAACAAAGTGCAGTATTAACAGCAGGTAAAAGGAGTCTGAAGCTAGGAGGCACCTTCTTTCATTTCCATACACATAAAGGTCTACCTCTAAGTCAAAAATACAGCCATTTACAAGGAGGATTCTGCCCAGGACTTTGCCTCCCTTGGGGCCTAAATTTCCTCATTTAAGGGAACTAGACTTTTGGGTGAAAGTTATGTAAAACATTAAGCTAACATCAGTTACTAACACCTCAGTATGAACCAAAGTATGAGTCTGCTTTCAAACCCATTAATGGACTGCAAGATTCTTGCAGGCCAGGCCAAAGTAAAGGATGAGTTTAATGTGGGGAAAGACGAAGACAGGAACAGCAAAGTGGTCACTGATTGCGACTGACAAGCCAGAGAGATGCTCAAGGGTGTGTATGTGCGTGTGTGTTGTGGGGTGGCGGTAGTGGTGAGGTCGTGGGAAGTTTGGAGGAGTCTCACTTACATATTCTCTGTGTAAAAAAACACCCTAAAACTTAGTGGCTTAAAACAATGATTTGTTGTTTCTCACAATTCTGTGGGTTGTGCTGGTCTCATCTAAGCTCACTCATGCAGCTGCAGTCAGCTGGTGGGTTAGCTGGGCTGGACTCCCCTGGGCTCTACTGAGATAACTGGAATGTCTGGGCCTCTTTCCACTCCACTAGGACAGTGACAGTCAGCTAGAAGTCACTCCATAATTTTTATTTTTTTAGATATGGGATGTCTTTGGACCCTCATGTCTTTGGACCTTCTCTTAGCAATCTTCTTTCTCTTCCCTATCCCAACTTTGGAGAGATGTCTAGGGTCTTCATGTTGCCTTCTTTGGGAGACTGAAAAATATGGCAAAATATTTTGCATCTACTCTTGTCAATAGGTAGAGTCTGTCCATACCTTGAGTCTGGGCTGGTCTGGTGATACTCATTGATCGAAAGAATGTTCCTTAAGTGATCGTATGCACATTCAGGAGCCTCGAGAGGCCTTTCCATTTCTGCGTTTGCCTCTTGCAACACTGTCTCAAGACCACCATGCTATGAAAAGCTCTAGGATGAAGGACCAGAGTGGTCCAGAAACTTCAGGGCTTATTTTAAAAGCCCATTCTTGGCCCTTCCTTATAAGCTGGGCACTGTGGCTCACATCTGTAGTCCCAGCTATTCAGAAGGTGGAGGCGGGAGGATGGCTTGAACCCAGGAGTGTGAGAACACCCTGGGCAACATAGCACGATCCTGTATCTAAAAAAATAAAAATTATGGAGTGACTTCTAGCTGGCTGTCACTATCCTAGGTGCTTTTATGTATTTCTTTCTTGAATCCTCACAAGTTTGCTGAGTGGTAGATACTGCCGCCAGCGTACAGATGAGAAAGCAGAGACAGGGAGATAATTTGACTCAAGGATGTACCACTGGTAAAAAGCAGCACAGGCCTGGGATCCAGGTCTGTCTGTCTTTTTTTTTTTTTTTTTTTTTGAGACAGAGTCTCACTCTGTCGCCGAGGCTGGAGTGCAATGATGTGATCTCGGTTCACTGCAACGTCCGCCTTCCCGGTTCAAGCAATTCTCCTGCCTTAGCCTCCCGAGTAGCTGAGACTACAGGTGCAGGCCCCCACGCCCAGCTAATTTTTTGTAGTTTTAGTAGAGATGGGGTTTCATTGTGTTGGCCAGGATGGTCTTGATCTCCTGGCCTCATGATTCGCCCACCTCGGCCTCCCAAAGTGCTGGAATTACAGGCGTGAGCCACCACGCCCGGCTGGGATCCAGGTCTTTCTAACCTTCATTCTTGAGTTCTTCCTAAAGCTCCACTTTACAAAAGGACTTTTGTAAAATAAGTTATTCTTTTCCTAATCATAACCTGTAAACTAAAATTAATTTGAAGATAGCTTTAGAAACAGTCAAGCATAGGCCTTCAGTACATGCTCACCAAGGGATCTCTGGAAGGCTCATTCCCTCTCCTGTCATATTTATCAGAACCTTTTAGCCATTTGAGGAACAAATGCTTCTCTGAAAGTCTAAAAACAAATTCATCAAATCCTTTTTACCACAGAAAGTGAAATCTTGAGTAGTAACCTCTGGGACAACCAATTTACTTAGGGATATAACAGTTGAGGAAACAGAAATTATTTTAGATCCTATATCTTAGTTGCAAAAACAACGGAAATAAGAATGCACAATTAATGGAAAAAACGTAAAGAATTATGCTTTCAAAATGGTTTTAGAAAGTTTAATTCCTCTTAAAATAGAGATATTGAGAGCCTTTCAAAATACAATTGTCACAGATAAATCCAGGCCTATCAGTAATTTCTGAATAAATTTCCCCTCCCATTCTGCCCAGCTAAAATGTTTCAACATTGGTCCAGCCAAACACGTCTTATCTTCCAGAGAACAGGAAATATTACACTGTATCCAGGTGATGATCTGGATATTGACTATGTGACATATTGTAGTTTTATTAAGATATATTTTACATAGGATAACATTCACCCGTTTTTAGTGCACAATTCAATTATTTTTAGTAATGTCACTGAGCAGTACAACTATCATCATAAATCAGTTTAAAAACTGTTTCGTCCCTACAATAAGATCCCTCATGCCCATTTATAGGTGATCTCTGTTCCCAGCCCTAATCCCAGACAACTACTAATCTACTTTCTGTCTTTATAAATCTGCTTTTTCTGGATATCTCATATAAATGGGATCATACAATACATGCTTGCCTGTGTCTGACTTCTTTACTTGTCATAATATTCTTTTTTTTTTTTTTTTTTTTGACAGGATCTCATTCTGTCACTCAGGCTAAAGTGCAGTTGTGCGATCACAGCTCACTGCAGCCTTGACCTCCTAGGCTCAAGCTATCCTGCTGCCTCAGCCTCCTAGGCCTACAGGCATGTGCCACAACACCTGGCTAATTTCTTACTTTTTGAAGAGATGGGATCTTGCCACGTTGCCCAGACTTGCCTCAAATTCCTGGGCTCAAGTGATCCTTCTGCCTCAACCTCCCAAAGTACTAGGATTACAGGCATAAGCCACCTTGCCCAGCCAGCATAATATTCTTGAGGTTCATCCACGATGTAGCGTGTGTGAGTAATTTGTTCTTTTTTGGTGCTGAAAAGAATTCCATTCATGGATAGGCCACAATAATTCCATTCATGGATAAGCCACATTATGTCTATCTATTCTTTCAGTTGATGGACATTAGGTTGTTTTCAGTTTGGGCCTATTATGAATAAAGCTTCTGTGGACATTCATGTGCAAGTCTTTTTGTGGACACGTTTTCATTTGTCATGGGTAGATATCTAGGAATAGCATTGCTGGTCATATGTTTTATGTTTAACTTTTTGAAAAATTGTAGAACTCTTTTCCAGAATGGCACAGTTGATTTTTGAGATGAGGAAGATCGTTTCCTGGTAACTGGTTTAAAATCCAACCACTACCTCCTACTGGTCCCCAACCAGAAACATTAGCTTGCACTTCAGTGGCCTCCAGTCTAGATTACAGGTATGAAGATAAGGTTTAAGGACTGAACTACTAGAGTTGCCATTTTAGCTGTGCCTGGGCAGAAAGATATCCATCTAGGGAGAATTTCTATGAAAAATTATAATGTATTCATACTTTTAAGGAATAGAAAAATAAGGCAACCTTCTATAACTGAGAAAACAAGTAAAAAACATCTCTGATGTTTTACTGGCAATTTGCATATCATGCCTCTAATGAGAACAGCTTCCATTTAAAAACATCAGCACCATATTTTCCCCATCAGTTCTAGTGGTTTCTAATGCTGGTATTTATCTGAAACATCATATTTAATTGGAACCGTATCTTCCCCCTCCCCCAAGAACCACCAATCAATAATTTGGATTTCTATCTTCAGAATAATAATCATAGGAGTGTGTGTGGTCATTTTTCTAAATGAAAGATGAAGTACTTCATCTTCCAAGGGTCTAAAGACAGCAGATATCAAATGCCCAGATGTACTCAAAAGACTGATTGCTGGAAAATTCCTTCATAGGTAAAATCTGCCATGATGAAATCTGCAGCCGAAGTAACCAGGAAAGAGAAATAAATGGGAGAAGGGTGACTTCAATTATATCGCAGCAAGCAGAATAAAGAGACCATGCTAAGAGAAATTAGGAATTGGCCATTGGTTTGTTCTTTCTGGGATGTTCTAAATCCTAAAGTCATCCTGAGATGAAGTTAAAAATGGAGTGTGGCCATTGGAAAATCATCATTTTTTTGCAATCGACAAAGTAAATATTGATACAGACAAGAATTGTTCATGGATGCTAAATCTAGGAGGGTGAGTTTGATGAGGAGCTGGACAATTGCATGATCTTTAAATGTCTACCCACAGATTGTTAGGTGTAAAAGAAAAATAGTAAGTATTCAGTGGAAAAATCAGACAAAGCTTTGGCGAAGTGATCAAAATTAACATCACCAGCATGGGGCAGATGTGTGCTATTATGGCTAGGTGTGGAGACCCTGAATCTAATAGCAAGGAAACATCAGACTAAACCACAATGAGAAATACTCTAGTTTAAAAAGAGAAGGCCCTGTATTTTTCAAAAATGTCACTGTCATAAAAGACAAAGGAAAGCTGAAAAATTGCTTCAGATTAAAGGAGTCTAAAGAGATGTAACAACTAAATACAATGCCAGATCCTAGACTAGATCCTGTATTGAAGGGGAAAACGGCCGGGCGCGGTGGCTCAAGCCTGTAATCCCAGCACTTTGGGAGGCCGAGACGGGCAGATCACGAGGTCAGGAGATCGAGACCATCCTGGCTAATATGGTGAAACCCTGTCTCTAATAGAAAATACAAAAAACTAGCCGGGCGACGAGGCGGGCGCCTGTAGTCCCAGCTACTCGGGAGGCTGAGACAGGAGAATGGCGTGAACCCGGGAGGCGGAGCTTGCAGTGAGCTGAGATCCGGCCACTACACTCCAGCCTGGGCGGCAGAGCAAGACTCCGTCTCAAAAAAAAAAAAAAAAAAGAAGGGAAAAACATGCTGAAAAAAGAAAATTATTGAGTCAATTGACAAAACTGGAGCATGGGTGGTACACTAGATGAAAATATTACATTAATATTAACATCCCAGCCAGGTGTGGTGGCTCATGCCTGTAGTCTCAGTGCTTTGGGAGGCTGAGGTTGGAGGATCTCTTGAGGCCAGGAGTTTGAGATCAGCTCGGGGAACACAGTGAGACCTTATCTCTACCACAAACAAAACCAAAAACACCTCAATGCTTCAAATACTTCAGAAAAAAAGTATGTGTGGCCAGAGTGTAGGGAGGTAGAGACAGGGAGAGAGAGAAAAGGAGCAAATTATAAAGGAGAGAAAAATGTTAACAACAGGTTTGAGAGCCTGGTTTTGGTGAGAAAAAAAGAAAAAAGAAAAAGAAAAAAAAGAAAAGAAATGTTAACAACAGGTAAATCTGGGTAAAGGGAGTAAGGATGTTCTTTGTACTGTTTTTGCAACCTTTCTGCAAGTTTCCAAATAAAAAGTTTGAAAACTCATATTTCAGGCTAGGCATGGTGGGTCTCACCTGTAATCACAGCACTTTGGGAGGGCAAGGCAGGAGGATCTCTTGAGCCCAGGAGTTCGAGACCAGCCTGAGCAACATGGCAAAACCCCGTCTCTACAAAAAAATGCAAAAATCAACCAGGGATGATAGTGATGCGCGACTGTAGTCCCAGCTACTTGGGGTGGCGGGGGTGCTGAGGCAGGAGGATCACTTGAGCCTGGAAGTCGAGGCTGCAGTGAGCCGAGGTAATGTCTAGATGACAGAGCAAGACTCTGTCTCTAAAAAATAAATAAATACATACATAAATAAATACCTGTGTTTTACTGAACAGACAAAATTAACTTATAATAATAAGAACCAGAAGAGTAGTTGCATTTTGTGGGGGAAACTGATTGGGGATTTGAGGGAAACTTCTAGATGCAGGAAATTTCTTATATTTTGATCCAGTTGGCAATTATACAGGTGAATAACGTAAATGTGAAATGTAAAAATTCATAGAAACTTTGCACTTAGGATTTTTGGACTTTACTATATGTAAACCATACGTTAACACAAAAGTAAAGAAAAAATAAAAGAGAAAATGTATTTTATGCTTCTTAAGTGGGTGAAGAAAACATGAAAAAACTAGTATTTTTATTTATTTTTAACTAGAGGAAAGTGTATCTGATTGGACATACTCACTCTCATTTCTTCTGTTGTTTATTTAAACCTCCACCCACTCCTGAAATTCCAGAAGTGACCTTAGTCCTTTTTAAGTTTAAATTTTTAACAAAAAAACAAAAGAAAACCAACAGCAACTGCACGGCAAAAAGATTTTCCGTAGCCAATAAGCACAACATGTGCTTATTGTTGAGTTCTCTCATTTAATAGTGGATTTCAATACAATTAGATAGGACAGGGAAATCGCCTATGGGCCAATTAAAAAGTTAACAGCAAGGCAACTTAATTCCTACACACTGTCTCCTTTCAAAAAGATGATGTCGGCCAGGCGCAGTGGCTCACACCTGTAATCCCAGCACTTTGGGAGGCCGAGGCAGGCAGATCACAAGGTCAAGAGATCGAGACTGACCTGGCTGACATGGTGAAACCCAGTCTGTACTAAAAATACAAAAATTAGCTGGGCATGGTGGTGCGTGCCTGTAGTCCCAGCTACTTGGGAGGCCGAGGCATGAGAATCGCTTGAACCCAGGAGGCGGAGGTTGCAGTGAGCAAAGATTGCACCACTGCACTCCAGCCTGGGCAGCAAAGTGAGACTCCATATCAAAAAAAAAAGAAAAACAAAAAATGATGTCTTTTCCATGGAGCCATTGCTATAGTTTTAAAATTCAACCATTACAAGCAGCCAAAATGCCAAGATACCAAGAACACTTCTGTTATTTCTGAGACAATCAGGAATTCCTTCCTTCCTTCTTTCCTTCCTTCCGGAGAGACCTCCCGATAACGGGGGGTGTGGTGAGGTGCACGGCTGTAAGACTAGATTTCCAGCCTCCATTGCAGGTGAGGGCAGCCAGTGAGCTTCTAGGAGAGCTCTTTAAAGAACATAACTCAGAGCCAGGTGCAGTGGCACATGACTCAGGAGGCTGAGGCAGGAGGATTGCTTGAGACTAGCAGTTTGAGTCCAGCCTGGCAGTATAGCAAGACCCCATCTCTAAAAAAAAATTACACAACATACCACTCAGTTTGTTGGAGCACATTTTGTCTTTGGCCACCATTTTGTATTACCCTCTTTCTTCTTCCTGCTGCAGGAAGGTCACATGTGGTTGTGGGAGCTGTTGTAATTATCATGTGACCATGAGACGACCTTGAATGTGAATCCCTTGTGCCAAAGATGATGGAGGAGAAAACCAGAAGGGATTCTGGGTCCCTGACAGCCATGGAGCCATCATACTGGTCCTGGACCATCTACCTCTATGTGAGAGAAAAACAAACTGATACCTTGTTTACACAATTATTATTTTGAATATAAATCCTATGAGACACAACCCCATTCCACAACTATTTTTCACATTGTTGTTTCTTCCCACAAAAAGCATTGAAATAATTAATCCTTCATTAAAAAGCAGAGGACAGTGTCCATCAACAGATGAATAAACAAAGTGTAGTGTGTATATACAATGAAATACTATTTATCCTTAAAAAAGAATGAAATTCTGACACATGCTACAACATGAGTGAACCTTGAAAACATGATGCTAAGTGAAATAAGCCAGATAAGATGACAGATATTATATGATCCACTTATTGGAGATACCCAGAATATGCAAATCAGAGACAGAAAGTAGAATTGTGATTAGATGGGGTGGGAGGGGAGGCAGAGAATGGGGAGTTAGTGTTTAAGAGAGACAGAATTTCTGTTGGAATATGAAACAAGTACTTGAGATGGACGGTGGTGACAGTTGCACAACAATGAGAATGTACAAAATACCATTGAATCGTACACTTAAAAATGGTTAAAATGGTAAGTTTTATGTTACGTGTATTTTCCCACAATTTAAAAAAAAACACAAAAAAACAGAGGGCTAGGCATTGTGGCTCGTGCCTGTAATCTCAGCACTTTGGGAGGCTGAGGCTGGTGGATCGCTTGAGGTCAGGAGTTTGAGACCAGCCTGGCCAACATGGTGACACTCCGTCTCTCCTAAATATACAAAAATTAGCCAGGCCTGGTGGTGCATGCCTATAATCCCAGCTGCTTGGGAGGCTAAGGCAGGAGAATCTCTTGAAGCTGGGAGGCAGAGGTTGCAGTGAGCAGAGATCGCACCACTGCACTCCAGCCTAGGTGACAGTGAAAGACTCCATCTCAAAACAGAAAACAAAAAGGACAGCATCAGGTCAAATCATTCCTTTTCATAAGCCCTTCATTGTCCTCTCATCACATTCAGAATAGAATCCAAATTCCTTCCCAAGGCTTACAGAGTCTTGCATGATCTGGTTTCTGCCCCTCCCTCTAGCCTGTCTTCTGCCTCTCATTTTTGGTCACTTCACTGCAGTCACTTTGGCCTCCTTTCCGTTTCTGGAACATGAGGCCTCTCCTGCCTCTGGGCCTTTGCGCCTGCTGGTCCCTCTGCTGGGAGGCATTTCTCATGTTCTCGTGACTGACTCAACCTCACCTTTGTGGTTTCAGGTCTCAACTCACATTCATCTTCTCAGAAAGACCTTCTTTCAAGTAGCCTCTCCTTCTTTCTCTCTCTCTCTGTCTTCATTTGGTTTATTTCCTTCCTAGCACTTTTTGCAAGCAGTAATTTATTTTTTAACTTATTTTTTGTCTACTTTTCCCTCTAGAATTAAGCTCCATAGTGCAGGGTCCTTGTCTTTGTTTATGCTCCATCCCCAGTGCAAGCATCCTGGCACAGAGCAATCCTTTGATAAATATTTGTTGAATAAATGATAAATATATGAAAAGAGCTTTCAAGTGTCAAGGAATCAGCCTTAATTGCATTTTTAACTATGTGAAGCTTGCATTTAAACATTCATTTTGAAGTTAATTTTCCAATAAAAAATAATAGCTCTCCTTGGCCTAGTTAGTTTCACATTAATGATTTTTACAAGACTCGTTCCCACATACAAGTATGATGTGGTAAAACATAATCTAGGAAAACTTATTTCCTTTGTATCTATTATTTAAAAAAAAAAACTCTTGTAAGAGTTAGAAACAAAAGATTAAGATATTTGTGTGTTAACTCCTTTACACACAAATTATGAAAAAACAAAGATCATGGAAAAAGGAGTCACACAACCTTCAGACTAAATATTTTCCAGAGTGAAAGTATTGCCTTTGCTACAAGTCAATAGAATGAATGCAAAATTCTAAAAGTATTATGGCAAGTGGACAAAACAAAACAATTCCTAAGAGAGATGGAAGAAAATGGAATTCACATATTAAAGTTCCGTAACATATAAAGAATTTTATTTGCATGACGGTTACGTGATAAACGCACGATTTGTAACAAAACTGACAATTTCAGAATTATGTGTTCCAGTGGCAGTGCCTCTATTGGGTAAAACTGAAATGAAAGGAATTCTGTCTGTAATTCCCATCTTCCATCCTCAGGGTGTTCAGTATCCCACCGACATGGTACACCCTGCCCTGAACTGTCTTCTAAAGCAGCATTACATCTTCCTATGCCAATTAAAACCTACTGATCCTATGTCCAATCCTTCAAGCCACCATTATAGGAAGAAAAGCTGATAAACTAAACCATAATGATGTGTTAGTGAAAACCAAAATGTCTGTGGGCCAGCACAGAGTCTCCACTAACATACGTTTTAACAGTGGCCTTTTAAAGATAATACCTTCATAGAAAGGTGTGGCTGCATGGCTTTAGTAGTGACATAGAGGGAGCATTGGAGGAGAAAAAGACTTCAGAGGAAAGAGTAGAAACTGAAGTGCCTATGGAACATGGAAAAAAAAGAGAAGACAAACAGGTATTTGGAATATGGGGGTCTGAAACTCAGGAGAGAGATCTGGGCTAGCACGTGGACCTGGGAGTATCAGCACGTGAATGGCAATGGGAACCATGGAAGCATGAGTCTGTACGACTGTCCAGAGATGGTCACTCCTCTTTGTTTCCACTGCTGCCCTCTTGGTCACTCCCAGAGCTTCTAGCTGGTCTCTCTATTGCCCTTCCTGCCACCTCTGTTCTTTTCTCAGTTCAGCAGCTAGAGTGATTCTTTTGATGATCGGATGACTTCATTCTTCTCAAATTTCCCCTGTGACCCTTCATCTCACTCAAAAGAGACAAAAGCCTGACTATAATTTACAAGGTCCTATAGGACCCCAGGAGCCTGAGATTTCTCCAACCTCATCTCCTGATGTTCACTACATTCCACCGCAGGGGACAACCTTCTTGTCTTCAAACCTTTCAGACATGCTCCTTGCTTTCAGGTCTCGTCGAAATACTACTCTTTTTGCCAGAAATGCTCTTCTTCTAGATAGTCACATGTCAGGTCTTTTTGCCTTTTTCAAGACTTTGCTCAGATAGCATCATCTCAAAAAAGTGTATTCTGAGCACTCTTCTTTACATTGTCCTGCCCTTCCCTTGTGCTACTCCCTACTTCTCTTCCCCTTACCTGTTGATTTTCTTTTCTAAAGCACTTATCAACTTCTAGCTTTTGCAAACATTTATTTTATTATGTGTACATTTAAAAATTTCTCCAAGGACTGGAATGACTTTTGTTTGCCTGTTTTGTTTATTAAGGTATCCAATGTACCTAGAAAAATGCCTGGTATAAAGTATATTATGTCATAGTTTACATAATTTCTATGTAGAAATATAAATTATAATTTTAAAAAATTTATATTTCTACATAGAAATTACATAAATTATAATCTATATGTAGAATATACACTTATGAATTTAAAAATATTTCTTTTGAATATTGAATGAAATCTAAGATAGAATTCTGAGGAACTCTAACATTAAGTGTTGGGCAGAATTTCCAAAAGAAAATTGATAAGGAACTTCCTGTAAAACCAAAGAAAGTTTGGAGATCATGCTGTAACTGAATAAAAGGGAAAAATATCTCAGGAACCAAGAAGTGGTCAACAGTGTCAAATGCTAGTCAAGAGTCAAATGAAGTGAAGACTGAAAAACTTCCACTGAAGGTAACAACAAGGATAAGGTTGTCTTGGTGAGAGAAGTTTCAATGACACATGGATAACGCAATTTAGAAAATGTTAAATAAAGCTTACAAAAAGTTAAGAAAAAAGAAAAGAGCATAAAAATTTAAACTATGAAATCATTAAGCTTATACAATTCAGATATTGGACTGTATAATTTGTTGCTATTGTGACTATATAACAAAGCATTCCAAAACTTAATGGTTTAAGACAGCATCCATTGTATTGCTGCTCATGAGTCTGTGGGTAGATTGGGCTCAGGTGGGCAGTTCTGTGTCACTTGAAGTCAGCTGGTGCTGCAGCCATCTAGGGCAGGCCTCAGCAAACTTTCCCATAAAGGACCAAATCACAGATATATTAGGCCTTGTGGACCACATGGTCAACTGGCATGATGATTCAGCTATACCATTGTTGTGAGAAAGTAGTCATAGATAATATATAAATGAAAGGGCATAGCTTTGTTCCAATAAAACTTGATTTACAGAAATCAGATGGCAGACCAGATTTCGCTGAAAGGCATCATTTGACCACCCATGATTTAAGGGCTCAGTCTGGGGTGACACATTCAAGATGGCCCACTCCTGGAGTGCCTTGGCACTGCCTATTGTGGCCTCTTCGTGTGACTTGGGCTTCTTAGAGCATGGTGGCTGGTTCCAAGAGTGAAGAGCAGAAGTTGACAGGCTTAGGCCTGGAACCTGCGTCACTTCCACCACTGTCCATTGGTTAAAGTGAGCCCCAAGGCCAGACCAGATTCAAGGGAGAGGGTTATGAAAGGGTGTAAGTACCAGGAGGCACGGTTCACTGGAGGCCACCAAATGTTTCAGACCATCACGCAATTCTAAGAGGTTTGCTTATTAAAACTGTGTTTCATTCCATATTCTGTCGGGAGACCCTCACCTAAGGGAAATGTTCGGTGACTTGCGAAGCCATCCTTTGATCCTTTCAAGAATTCTCTTCTTAATATCACTTTAAAGAATCCATGATTTGGCCAGGTATGGTGGCTCATGCTTATAATCCCAGCACTTTGGGAGGGCAGATAACCTGAGGTCAGGAGTTCGAGACCAGCCTGGCCAACATGGTGAAACCCCGTCTCTACTAAAAATACAAAAAATTACCCAGGCGTGATGGCGGGTGCCGGTAATCCCAGCTACTCAGGAGGCTGAGGCAGGAGAATTGCTTGAACCTGGGAGGTGGAGGTTGCAGTGAGCTCAGATCATGCCATTGCACTCCAGCCTGGGCAACAAGAGCAAAACTCCAAATCCTTCTTAAAAAAAAAAAAAAATCCATGATTTATTACTTAAAGACAACAGTTCCTTCCTCTCATTAGCTCGAGAAAACTCTAGGTCTTCTGACACCCACCCTTAAAAATGCTGTTTCCAATGCACTGCTCTTAAGCTAAAAGGCACTACAACCCATTAAACTTAGATTACAAATGTGATAGAAAATGGTTTTTAGTAGTAAGATTAAAGCAATCATACTTAACTACTTAAAGATCTATCAAAGTGCTGTTATTTTACAAAAGTAAGTAAATTATAATCTATATTAGAATATTCACTTATGAATTTTAAAAATATTCACTAAACATTCATAAACTGTTAGGTCTTACGCTAGGTTTTGGTAAATACAGCCATCATTTTGCTCTTAATGTAGAACTGTAACCCATTAGTTGACCTTTAGTATACAGTAAAACAAACACTGCATGAGATCAAATTTTCTCAGTGAAGTGGGGAAAAAAAAGAAGAATTTAGATTCTCATAAAATTATTGAACCACAAGAAAATTGAAGGCATATATACATTTTTAGGTTAGTATTTTAGTGAACCATGTGGTTTGATGTATCCAAATCACTTTAATCAAACACTATCATTATATTGATAAGAAGGTAATACTAGCTGGCCAGGCGCAGTGGCTCATGCCTGTAATCCCAGCACTTCGGGAGGCCGAGGCATGTGGATTACCTGAGGTCAGGAGTTTGAGACCATCTTGGTCAACAAGGCAAAACCCCGTCTCTACTAAAAATACAAAAAATTTAGTTGGGTGTGGTGGTGGGCGCTTGTAATCCCAGCTACTTGGGAGGCTGAGGCAGGAGAACTGCTTGAACCTGGGAGGTGGAGGCTGCAGTGAGCTGAGATCGTGCCATTGCACTCCAGCCTGGACAACAAGAGCAAAACTCCATCTCAAAAAAAAAAGAAGGTAATACTAGCCAGGTGTGGTGGCGCACCTACAGTCGCGGCTACTCAGGAGCCTGAGGTGGGAGGTCGCTTCAGTCCAGGAGTTCAGAGATGCAGTGTGCTATGATTGTATCTGTGAATAGGCTCTGCCCTCCAGCCTGGGCAACATAACAAGACTCTGTCTCTTAAAAAATACATATGTAATAAGTGAAAAACATTTTTTAAAAGGTAATACTAGAACATTATGAGAAGAACTGATTTTACTCTTTAAAAAGTGTGACGCAAAAAATGCTGAACATGCTGTGAGGGATATGTGGTTGTAGGCCAGAGGATATGAGATGCCACCAGATGAATAGAGCACATTTTCCTATGTCAATTGCACTTAAACGTTCTAGGAGGAAAACATTTTCACTGTTAAGTGCTTTAAAACATAATTCTAACTGGGCATAGTGGCATGTGCTGATAGTCCCAGCTTCTTGGGAAACAGAGGCTGGAGGATTACTTGAGTCCAGGAGTTTGAGGCCAGTCTGGGCAACATAGCAAGACCCCTGTCTCTAAAAATTAAAATAAAAATAAGGCATAATTCTTATCACAATACAATAAAACTACAGAAGATTTTAAAGGCTTTTACAGGTGAAAATTAAAATCCTGTCTATTAAACAACACTGAGGACTGGCCAGATATGAGCCTGTAGAAAAAAAAAAAAAAAAACACTTAGGTGAAAGTGGAAATAAAAACTGCAATGGTGGCGTTTCTAAAAAATAATAATAATGAGGTCAGGCGCAGTGGCTTATGCCTGGAATCCCAGCACTTTGGGAGGCTGAGGCGGGTGGATTGTTTGAAGCCAGGAGTTTGAGATTGGCCTGGGCAACATTGCGAAATCCCGTCTCTGATTTTGTTTAAACCACAAAAATCAGCCGGGCGTGGTGGCACGTACCTATAGTCCCAGCAACTCAGGGGACTGAGACAAGAGAATCACCAGCCTTGGGAGGTCGAGGCTGCAGTGAGCCATGACTGGTCCACTGCACTCCAGCCTGGGTGACAGAGTGAGACCCTGTCTGAAAAATAATAACATTAATAAATAATAATAATAATGAAGGCACTGTATATGAGAATTTACAGGATACATTAGAGTAGTGATCAGAGGGAAATTCATAACCTTAAATGCTTACATTAATAAAAATAAAAGGAGGAAAACAAGTGAATTAAACTCCAACTCAAATAAGCTAGAAAAATCACAACGAAATCAACCAAAAGAAAACATAAGGAAAGAAATAATACATATTGAAGTAGAAATTAAAGGGCTTAAAAAAAAAACAGGAAAATGATAAAACTACATACATTTAAATGGTGGTTCCTTGGGCAGAGGGAAACAGTAACTAACCAAATCAAGAAAACAAAGAAGAAAACATAAATCTATAAAAAAGAAAAGTGGCAAATAACTTTTATGATGGAAGAATTTTTTTAAATTGTGAGACACTACATTGCACAGTAAATACATGTGAAAGCTTTTGAAATGGATAACTTCCTAGGAATACAGTTTTACAAAATTGACCTCAGGAGAGAGAAATTGCTTAAGCAGACAAATTTCCGAAGAATTGTTAAAGAACATTTCAAAGAACTACCCCATAAAAAGCTGTCACAATCAGATGGTTTCACAAGAGAATTCCAGAAAACCTTCAAAACTCAAATAATACCAATGCTACATGAATTATTCCAGAGCATAAAAAACAGAAAAAGGCTTCTAAATTTTTTATAAAGCAAGATTAACGTTTATACTCAAACCTAATAAATACAGTGCATGAACACACAAATATAAATCATTCTAACCATGAATTTTTTTTTTTTTTTTTTTGAGATGGAGTCTTGCTCTGTTGCCCAGGCTGGAGTGCAGTGGCGCAATCTCAGCTCACTGCAAGCTCTGCCTCCCAGGTTCATGCCATTCTCCTGCCTCAGCCTCCTGAGTAGCTGGGACTACAGGCGCCCGCCACCATGCCTGGCTAATTTTTTGTATTTTTAGTAGAGACGGGGTTTCACCGTGTTAGCCAGGATAGTCTCGATCTCCTGACTTTGTGATCTGCCCGCCTTGGCCTCCCAAAGTGCTAGGATTACAGGCGTGAGCAACCGTGCCCAGCCTCTAACTTACGAATATTGATGTAGAAAAACAAATGAAACATTAACAAACAGAATCTAATACCTCATTTAGAAATATATCATGATCAACTAGAGTTTATGTCAGGAATGCAAGAATGGTTTGATATTAGCAAATTCATTAAAATAATTCATCATATTAATGTAAGAACAGTTATATAATAATTTCTATAAATGTTGAAAAGGATTTTGATAAACTTCAACACTCATTTCAAATAAAACATTCTCAATAAAATAGGAAGATGGATACATGGTTAGCATAATAAAAATACTTAAGTCAAAAGCCAACTTTTTATTTAATTGGAAAAAAATTGGTGACATTCTCACTAAAGTCAGATATATGGCAAGGATGCCAACTATATCTACTACTATTTAACACAGTATAGAAGGTATCAGCCAATGCAAATAGGCAGAAGAAAGCAATTTGAAGCATAAGAATTGAAAAAGTAGAGGTAAAACTATATATATTTGCAGATGATATGGTAGTATGCCTGTAAAACCCAAGAGGTTAGATAAAACTAACTCAAACATAAAGTAATTCAATAATATAACAGGGTATAAAATTAACGTTCGGAAATCAATAGCTTCATATAGACCAACTAGTTAGAAGGAATAATGAAAGCAAAAACCCCATTTACAATAGCAACAACAGTAAAGATAAAAACTTAGGTATTAATAAGAAATGTGCAAAAGCTATATGAAGAAATCTGTAAAACATTCTTAAAAGATATAAGGATACACTTGATGGAAAGACATTCTTTGTTTTCGGAAAGCATGACTATCATAAAAATGTTGCTTATCCTTAAATTATAAATTTAATGCATTTCCAATAAAAAATACCAATAAGTTTTTGTTTTAAAACTTCAAATACATATATATACATATTCACACACATATACATACACACATTTTTGTGTGTGTATATGTATACAAATATGTATATATATGTGTGTATATATACCTATTTGTATAGGGGTGTGTGTATGTATATACACCTATACAAATATGTACCTATTTAATATCTGTATCTATTTGTATGGGTATATACATACACACACATATATACAAATATATATATAATACCTATTTGCATGTGTACATATACTTATTTATTTAAAATAAAGCACGCAAGAATTGCTAGAAAAACTAAAAAAAGACAAAGAGGTAGAAGTAACCCTAATAGACATGAACGCATACTATAAGACCTCTAGAATTAAAATTATGTGGTACTGGAGAATAAATAGTATAAAAGAATGAAAAGTGAAGAAATAGATCTGAGTATATAGGGAAAATTAGCTTTAGATACATATTTAGGATAAATTTCCAAAAGGGAGATTGGTGGGGCAAAGGGTCAATATAGCTATTTTTAGGTATTACCAAATTCCCCTTCACTGGGACTGTTCTCTTTTGCATTCCCATCAGCAGGTGAGAATGCTTGATTCCCCCCAAGTCTCACTAACAATGCATATTGTCAAGTTTTTGATTTTTTGCCGTTGATATAGGTGAAAGTGGTGTCTCAGTGTTTTTTTTTTTTTTTTTTTTTTTTTTTTTTTTTTTTTTTTTTTTTTTGTGAGACAGAGTCTCGCTCTGTCGCCCAGGCTGGAGTGCAGTGGCCGGATCTCAGCTCACTGCAAGCTCCGCCTCCTGGGTTTATGCCATTCTTCTGCCTCAGCCTCCTGAGTAGCTGGGACTATAGGCGCCCGCCACCTTGCCCAACTAGTTTTTTATATTTTTTTTTGTAGAGACGGGGTTTCACCGTGTTAGCCAGGATGGTCTCGATCTCCTGACTTCGTGATGCACCCGTCTCGGCCTCCCAAAGTGCTGGGATTACAGGCTTGAGCCACCGCGCCCGGCCGGTGTCTCAGTGTTTTAATTTGCATTCTCTTATTACAAATTAAGCTTAATAACTTTCCATTTAAGAGCAATTTATAGATTTTTATGTCTTTCTTTTTTATTAAGGCATAATTTACGTACAACAAGATGTACAGCTCTCAAGTGTTCAGTTCCATGAATGTTGACAGTTGAATATATCTGTGTAGCCACCACTGAGCACAATCTCTAGAACACTGCCATTGCTCTAGAAAATCCCCCTGACTCCCTTCCAGTCAATCCTCCCACCCACTCCAGAGCAACCACTTTCTGGTTTGTATTCTCATAAATTACTTTTGCTTGTATCAGTGGAATATAAATGGAATATGCAGTAATGTGTAACCGATTATTTCACATGTCTAGTGTTTTTGCTCAACATAATTTTTCAGAAGTCATCCACGTTGTGTGTTGAGCATTATTTCACTTCTTTTTATTACCGACCTTCTATAGATATAGTGTTTACAGAATTACTTTTTCTCTCCTAATGGTTTCTCATTGTTGAGTTGCAAATATGGAAAGTGAGAAAAATAGAATGAATTCTATAGTGTTGGATTGGAATTGGAGCTACCAGTATGAACTCACTGTTTTTAATATGTATAGATACATATAGAAGTAGTTGTAGATATGTGTGGATATATCTCAGTATGTGCATGCATATATACAGACAAGTATTCCCTGGCTTTGTTTACTTATAGAGCTTGGGAGTAGTGTCATTCCAACAGTAATAAGCACACCTTCCACCTATACCTTGGTTTCTAAATACCATTTTCTATGATAAAGAATCAGTGCTCTTTGGAGAAATGACTGTTTCCAGAGTTAGGGAGAAGAAAGTACAAGAATGAGTTTAGAACATGTTCCTACAGACAGTAAAGACACTTTCAAAAGCTGATATGGCTATCTCAAAAGGACAGGAGTGCCAGCCTGAAGGTACTTTGGCTACATTTCAGATAATATGAAACATCAAAATGAATAAAGACAGTAATAGATTTTTATTCATTGAATTATTATTACTAATTGTTATTAAAAATGTGAAAACTAATGTTAGGTGGAGGGATATTTGTAAGAGAATACTACTAACTAATAAATGTAGAAGAAAGGATAGAGACATCACCATTTCACAACTGCCGTACTAATAACTGATTCAGACAAAACTCACCATTGGGTGGAAGGTTGTTGGAAAACAGGATATTCACATGATCTCATGTGAATTACTTATTATACAGGGAAAATAGAGTGTTATAATGGTGGATTTGGCAGGCATGATTATAACCAAGTGATCAAAGTTAACATTACCAAGTAAGTCATATCGTGTGCCCCTGAGGGGATGTACTGAGAAGTATATAGTATTCCAGACAAAAATGTTGATTCTAACCATAAGGAAAAATGCATCAAGTTCCAAATCAAGGGACATTTGGCAAAACAACTGGAACTTGGGCTCCAAATATATCAATGATGGGAAAGACAAAGTAAGGAGACTAAAGAAATAAGACAACTAAATGCAATGAGGCATCCTTGATTGGATACCAGAGTAGGAGGGAAATAAAACATAACACTTTAAAGGACATTGCTGAGGCTAGGCGTGGTGGCTCATGCCTGTAATCCTAGCATGTTGGGAGGATGAGGTGGGTGGATCGCTTGAGGTCAGGAATTTGAGACCAGCGAATGGGCAACATTGTGAAACCTTGTCTCTACAAAAAATACCAAAAATTAGCTGGGTGTGGTGGCACCCGCCTGTAGTCCCAGTTACTAGGAAGGCTGAGACAGGAGCACTGCTTGAGCCTGGGAGGTCGAGGCTGCAGTGAGCCAAGAGCACATCACTGCACTCCAGCCTGGGTGACAGAGTGAGACCCTATCAAAAAAACAAAAAAACAAACAAACAAAAAAAAAGCGCATTATTGAGACATTTGGGACAAATCTGAATATAAATTATGTTCCATAATGTTCCTATATGTTAGATAATAACACTGCATCAATGTTAAACATCTTGAGTTCAATAATTACATTGTAGTCATGTAGGAGAATGTCCTTGTTCTTAGAAAATATATGCTGGAGTATTGAGGGGTGAAGGGTCATTATACCTACAACTAACTCAACTGGTTTAGAAAAAAAAAGTAAATATACATATGTTTTTGTTTGTGTCTCTTTCTCTTTATATATGTGTGTGAAGAGAGAAAGAAATAAACTGAATGTAGTAAAATGTTAACAATTGTTGAAACTTAAGGATAATGTTAGTAGTGTTGGTACTATGTTTTCAACTTTTCTGTAGGTTTGAAATTTTTCGTGATAAAAATTTGGGATTTTTTTTCTTTTTTTTTTTTTAGATAGGGTCTTGCTTTGTTTCCCAGGCTGGAGTGCAGTGGTGTTCAGGCAGTCACCCCACTTCAGCCTCCCGAGTAGCTTGGGACCACAAGTGTGCATCACCATACTTGGCTAATTTTTTTTAAAAAATTGTATAGAGACAGGATCTCCCTATGTTGCCTAGGCTGGTCTTGAACTCCTGGACTCAAGTGAACCTCCAGCCTTGGCCTTCTAAAGTTCTGGGATTACAGAACTTTGAGCCGCTGCGTCCGGCCAGAGCATTATTTTTGATTAGAAACAAGAGACTTCAAAAAAAAAAAGTTAGGTCTGAATATGTCTGCCTTGAGATTTTACCTTCAGGAAATAAAAACTCACTATCTTCGAAGTTACTTCAAGAAGGCTCCTTCAATGCGGAGCCTTAAGAAGCTTTGCCTAGGCGATAGGACATTTCCCTTTGGGGCTAGCTGGTGTCTTCAGTTGTCTGGGCAAGTCAAGGTCATAGTTTGGAGTAGATACTTTCCTCTGGCAGTAGCAACCATACCTTCAGGGAACTGCCTCTCCTCAGTCATGTGCTTCTCTTGTGGTTGCCAATCATGTGACCCTGTCCCCGGGCCAAAGGATGGGCAAGTAATCCAGGCCTGGCCAACAATGTACCCCAGTCACAGTGATTAGCTCAGGGAAGGGTGTGGGACCTTAGCTGGGCCAATCAGGCTCCTATCGTGGTATCTTATTTATGGGTGCCAGGAGACTTTCATATATTTCTGAATGCTGCTACTTTCCCCTGGGATCCTTTGGATAGTGTGATGTCAATCTGGAGCTCCACCAAGAATCCAGATTACTATGATTAACAGCTGTGCCCTTCCACAGGGTGAGCTGCAGGCAGAATGAGAAGCAGTTGGCTTTGCTTCAGGGTTCCTCAAGGCGATCTTCTGGCTCCTGGGGCCTCTGTTTCTAAATTACAGGGAACATCTTATGTCACAGACCGAATTCTATTGTGTAAACCACATGGCACATATGCAAGCGTATGCGCCCCTCCACCAAATGTCTCCTTGTTTGCTCAAGGTCCTACCCTCTCATTGGTCATTCTTTCCATAGACATGGTAGGCCAACTGTGAGCAAAACCTTGAGCAAAGTGCTGTGGCCCGGTGCTTCCCAAACATCACACTGGCTGCCTAAAATCCCCCAGAAGGCTTCCAAACACAGTTCTCTGGGTCCAGTTCCCAGAAGTTTTGACAAGAGAATATGTATGTTTAACAAGCCACCCAGGTAATTCGAAGGCCTGTTTGGGTTTGGAAAACACTGCAGGGGCAGGGAGGGGTATCAAGGTAAATGTGGCTCAAAGCCATCTCTCAGGGAGCATTTAGATTAGGAAAAAGGATAAGGCCACTGAGCTAATTACACTATGAAGCAGGAATCAGTGCCGGGCACCAAGAGAACCCTTCCCAGCTTCGTGGAGGCGTGAAAGCTGACCAGTCCTAAGGTGACGCTGGGTCTTGCTAATGGGCACTCATGGGTTCTCCCTCCTCATTATCAAGCCTGCTTGGATCTCAAAACAGTGCCTTCCAAGGAAAGAGTCACCCTATGTTTCCACAAGTTCACACTGGAGAGTTGGGGAAATCAGACCATTTGGGGAGTTCCTACTGATGCCTTTTTTCTTTTTCTTTTTTTTTTTTGAGATAGGGGCTCACTCTGTCACCCAGACTGAAGTACAGTGGCGCCCACCGTGGCTCACTGCAACTTCTGCATCCTGGGCTCAAGCAATTCTCCCACCTCAACCTCCTGAATAGTTGGGACCACAGGGGTGCACCACCATGCCCACTACTTTTTTGTTTTTTGTTTTGGTAGAGATGCGGTCTCCCTGTATTGCCCAGGCTGGTCTCAAACTCCTGGGCTCAAGTGATTCTCCTGCCTTGGCCTTCCAAAGTGCTGGGTTACAGGCATGAGCCACTGAGCCTGGCCTCCTGCTGATGCCTTTTATGGAAAGAAAGGGAGGGTTGGAGGAGAGTGTGTGTGTATATATGTGTGTGTGTGTGTATGTGTGTGTGTGTGGTGTGTAGTCTTAACTAGGGCGCTTGGCCAGCATGTGTTCACTACATTCTTGTCAAGCGAGAGAGTGTTTCATGGAGCCAAATAAAACTCCAAGTGACCTTTTCATCAAATCAGAGTGTGCCATTGTGGCTAAAAAGCACAGTCCATTGTAGTCATAATTACTGTTGTTTATCGGCCACCCATTAACATGCCGGGGAGCATAATAGCTGCTTTACATACATTCTCATTTAATCCTCTCAGAACCCCATGAAATTAGGACTATTTTTGTTGTTGTTGTTTTACAGATGGAGAAACTGAAACTTAGAGGGGTTAGTACAACTTTCTGTTCATGTTTTTTTAAAGTGTTTTTGTGAATGATCCTTAATAGATATTATAACCAAATGTACATCAGTTAAGTTGCCAGCTTTCTTCTTCAAATATTTATATGATGAATAGTTATTGAGTATCTATTATGTGCATAGTCCCTACTAGGTGTGATAGGAAAGACTGAAAAATATCACAAATAGCTCTTTTCCCTAAGGAGCAGTTAATTTGGTTTGGAGGTACAACAATCAAAGGATAGGCCAGGGGTGGAGGCTCATGCCTACAATCCCAGTTCTCTGTGAGGCCAAGGTGGGCAGATTGCTTGAGCTCAGGAGTTTGAGACCAGCCTGGGCAACACAGTGAGACCCTGTTTCTACAAAAAATAAAAAATAACTGGGTGTGGTGGCACATGCCTGTAGTCCCAGCTACTCAGGAGGCTGAGGTGGGGAGAATTGCTTGAGCCCACGGGCAGAGGTTATAGTGAGTCAAGATCGCAACACCACATTCCAGCCTGGGCTACAGAGCCAGACTGACTCAAAAAAAAAAAAAAAAAAAAAAAAAAAAAAAGAAAGAAAAAAAAAAGAAAAGAAAAAAAAAATCAAAGGTTTTTTTTTTTAGCTGCTTTCCCTGTTTGTGTTGTGCTTTTACAGCAATTATCAAATTGCATTTGGACTTAAGTTGTGCAAGTCTCTGCTCCTCCTTAGCCCCTTAGGGGTAAGGAGCTCCATTTCACTCACCTTTGTATTCTCAGCACATAGTAAGTGCTTAATCAATGTTGATGAATCAATGAACTGATAAACTGGAATTTGGAGAGTGTGAATAAACATTCTAATCCTTTCTCAGATGCTGAAGAGCTTAACGAAACTTGCAAAGAAATCTACATCCAGAATAGAAAATAGCTATTATTGAGCAAGGAAAACTTTTCAAAATAATGAGTACATTCCATACACAACCATTCAAAGTATTTCTTAACTAGCATCCCTGGATGTCCCATGAGATGTTAATAAGTATTTCTTTAAAAAGAAGAAAGAATTCCAGAGTCCAGTGCATTTGGGAAATGCAGGGTTAGATAGGATTTCCTTACTGCAGGAGATCTCAGAGCCTTTAATAGACTGGCATGCACTGTGTATAAACCAGAAGCTGTAGGTAGTTTGAAGAATATACTGTACATGGTAAGCAATATTTTCCAAGTGTATCTGACAGTGCACACTTCAGGGTAGGAGTGGAGGGAGTAAAGGAAAGAATTAATTGCAGGATCAAGACTAGAATAAGGTAAAGGAGGCAGCTAGGGTGCAAAATTTAAGCAAGTACCTACTTGCACGAAAACACTAGCGCAACGCTGAGACTGGTCTTACATTTTGTACCCTGGTCATCTTGCCTCATCCCAGGCCCAGACCAGGGGTAATCATTTTGTTTCTGTTTGTTTGTTTGTTTGTTATCAGTACTCTACAGACAAGGAAGGGGTAATCATTTGAAGATGTCAACAAAAATTTCTGAATCTTCTTTTTCCCTATTTTGTCATGATTCTGGCTCAACTTTAGAGTTGTGAGTTGTGGAGGCCTTTCCTGGCCCTGGCCCCAAGGCAGAGCCTTCTATGGAGTTCTGGCCAAGGGCATGGGAACCCAGTTGGTGCTTGGAGCAGGGTCAGGCTGCCCCTTCAGACTGGTTCAGGAAAAGGAAATCCAAACAGAACGAGTCTGTTCCACACACCAGAGGAAGTTGCCAGTTGCTCAATTTCCTTTCCTTCTTCTCCTTTTTTTTTTTTTTTTTTGAGATGGAGTCTTGCTCTATCACCCAGGCTGGAGTGCAGTGGTACGATCTCGGCTCACTGCAGCCTCCGCCTCCTGGGTTGAAGCAATTCTCATGCTTCAGCCTCCCCAGTAGCTGAGATTATAGGCAGGTACCACCATGTTTGGCTAATTTTTGTATTTTTAGTAGAGACAGGGTTTCACCATGTTGGTCAGGCTGGTTTTCAACTCCTGGCCTCAAGTGATCTGCCTGCTTTAGCCTCCCAAAGTGCTGGGATTACAGGTGTGAGCCACTGAACCTGGCCCCCTTCATTCTTGAAAACAATAGAGATTAAGAGAAAGTCAATAAAGAATTCCCTAATGACTAGGACAATGTCCAGCACTCAGTAAGTTGAATGAATGAGTGAATGAATAATGAATAAATAAATGGAAGAGGAGCCAGGAAAAGCATCACAGAATAAACAAATATGAATCTCTCTCTTTTTAAATTGTGTTCCTTTGCACTATGGCAATAACTGACCTCCCTTGCAGTCTCTCCTCTGAGCCGGATGTTCTGCTTAGATCTTTGGGTTTTTCCATTTGTACAGTCTCCTCATTAATGTCCCTCCCAACGTAAAGTTCTGTTTGATCTTAGAGCTAATGACTAAAGCTGGGTGGGGCAAGAAGCCCGAGAAAAAACTGTTTGTTCAAGAAAGTGTGTACACTCCACAAACTCTCTTTCTTTCCCTCAGCCATTTTATTTCTTCTGGGTTTTTTTTTTTTTTTTTTTTTTTTTGAGATGGAGTCTCACCCTGTTGCCCAGGCTGGAATGCAGTGGCACAATCTTGGCTCACTGCAACCTCCACCTCCTGGGCTCAAGCAATTCTCCTGCCTCAGCCTCCTGAGTAGCTGAGATTACAGGTGTGTGCCACCACGCCCGGCTAATTTTTGTATTTTTAGTGGAGACGGGGTTTCACCATGTTTGCCAGACTGGTCTTGAACCCCTGACCTCACGTGATCTGCCTGTTTCGGCCTCCCAAAGTGCTATCCCGTTTCTTTAAATCCATGAAAACAATCATCTTGAAGGGTTGCAAGCTTGTCCAGCCTGCCTTATTTTGTTGTTGTTATTGTTCTGTTTTGTTTGCTTTAGGTTTTGGCAGTCTGAAGCCGTGGTTTTTAGTTTCTGTCTCTAGTGATAAGCAGAAAAGAGGGATGAGGAAGGGGCTTTACTGGCCCAACCAGAAAGAGAAACTAGGAACACATGACTGTATTTTCTTCCTTGGACACCCCTATACTAGTGATAGATACTTAGGGGCACTTAATATACTCATGAGTTCAGTGTCTTTTTAACTCTTAGGGACTCCACTCCTTTTTTTTTTTTTCTTTTGAGATGGAGTCTTGCTCTGTCGCCCAGGTTGGAGAGCAGTGGCACAATCTTGGCTCACTGCAAGCTCCGCCTCCTGGGTTCAAATGATTGTCCTGCCTTAATCTCCCCAGTAGCTGGGATTACAGGTGCCCACCACCACACCCAGCTAATTTTTGTGTTTTTAGTAGATGGTCTCTACTAATGTTGGCCAGGATGGTCTCAAACTCCAGACCTCAGATGATCTGCCCGCCTCAGCCTCCCAAAGTGCTGGGATTATAGGCGTGAGCCACTGCGCCCAACCACTCCACTTCCTCTTAGTGAACATATTTCAGGGTAAACTCAATCTAAATAAATGTAGTGGAATATATGGTTTTTAAATACTACGTTGGCATGACAACCATGCCCATTCAGATGGCATGCTGAAATATTAGATAATGAACAAAGCTTCGTTTGTTTGGTCATTAATCTAATTAAATTATTATAAGCAACTGATATTAAAATACCACTTTTGTATATCATAGTCCAGTTAAATAATTAAAAAGTGTAAAGGGCATATTTCCAGAATTAAAATGGCTACCGTATTTACCAAACATCTATAAACTTCCTGGGCAATCATTTGGTGTCCTGAGAACTGGCATCACAAATTTAATACTCCAAATCCAGAAAGCTGAAAAAACATCTTTCCATGTTTCTCAGGACCTCATCTGACTTGCTGGTGTAAATGGAGACTATGCCTGCCCTATCCCATTAGATTATCAATTTATCTTTCCTCTTAAACGTTTTCAATATTCCATCTCTTTTCGGTATTTGCATATTATTAGACCAGATCATTTTAAGTAACAATACCTATTTTTCCCTTGATGACAAAACATTTCAACCAGCACATAAGATGCTTGTAATACATTTAATAATTTCTATAATCAAGTGGTTGAATCTATAAGGAAACACGCATCCTCACAGATGAATATAGGTTGGAGGGTAAACCTTACCCTCCAAACTGCAGACACTAGAGATCAAAGGCTGCCAATTTTCCACGCTGTTCCTGTGTTTATCTTTGCCTACTTTTTTGGAACCCTTTCACTATAACACACGAAAGAAGAGGAGAGGACTTAGAGATCTTTTCTGGGTGAGGAGAATCTTGGATTCTACTCCTAAACACTCAGTGATATTGGGGGAAACTATTAAACTTACCAAAAGCTCCACGAAGCAAATATTTTGTACCTTTCCAAGATGTTGTTGGCATAACATCAGGTCTGTATACAAAGGCCTCCTCGAGTTCTTCTGCCAGGACAAAAGCTCTTTTGTACTGGATGAGGAGAGGGGAAATGCCTGTTGGGTTTGGGTTGGCTTAAACAGCATGGGTTTTCAGCACCAAGTGGGCTAATTTACTGCCTCAGTTCTAGTGAGTCACACTGCATCCTCTCTCTTGAGAGGGTCAAGTCTCCAGTCCAAAAGGGTGTTTTTAATTGGTCACACTATTGTGTATGGCTGGTCATCCCCAGCTGATTTCAGTGGGGTGTCAGATGGTCTAAGAATTCATTATTAATATAATAATGAAAACCTGCTCCAGGTAATGAATCAACTTGGCTTAACTTCTTCCATGCTGGGGATGGTATCTGCCCTCTCCTGAGTCTTCCTGAATGACCAAAAGTGGTTAGGTGTCTTGGTTTCAGAGGATATTTCTGTAGGTACCGTGCATTGAGGAAGTGAGATGATCAACACACATTGTAGAGTATTGAAGGCAATTGAGTTTAACTTATAACAAGTGCCAATGTACCAAAAAACACCCAGGTATTACTATTAACAAAACTGCAGATAATCCAGCCCTTAGCTACCACTATAATCTTGTCTGTGTCACTACAGTCATGACCCTCAAATCACACTGGTCTTGTATCTGGTCTGAGAACATGCCGAACCCCCTCCCACCTCAGCACCTTTGTCCTTGCTGTCCTTCCTCCCGGAATGCCCCTGTCCTGGCTTTCCTGGCTCGCTCCTTATCATTCCTTGGGTCTCAGCCTAAATGTTGCCTCACCAGAAGGATCTTGTGGCCTCCTCACATCCCGCCCCATTATTTTCTATCTCACTATCTCGTTTATTTCCCTCATGACAGCCATCATGTTCAGAAATTAATTGATTGTATTTATTTGTTTATTGGTGTGTTGTCTGTTTCTCCCCTCTAGAAGCACAGCGATTGGATTTATTTCTCCAGTACACAATGCCAAGCACAGGAAGGCATTTGCTATGGATTAAATTGTGTCCTCCCACAAATTCTAATGTTGAAGGCCCAACCCCTGATGTGATGGTGTTTGGAGATGGGACATTTGGGAGGTAACTAGGTTTAGGGGAAGTCGTGAGGGAGGGCCCCTCATAATGGCATTAGTGTCTTTATAAGAAAAGACACCAGAGTGCTCCTCTGCTAGTGAGGACACAAGAAGAAGGCAGTTGACTGCAAGCCAGGAAGACAGCCCACACCAGAACCCTACCATGCTGGTGCCCTGATCTCAACATCCAGCCTCCAGTGAGAAAATAAATTCCTTTTGTTTAAGCCATGCTGTCTGGCATTTTGCTATGGCACCTGGAGCTAACCAATATAGCACTTAAGTCTTTGTTGAATGAATGAGTTAATATACAATCTCCTGTAGTAATCAAGAGTTACATTTTGTAATCTGAGTGGTTCTGGATAATTTTTTTAAGTATCCATTTGCCAGGAGTTCACACTGTATTTGTGAAGCCATTATGCCATGGAGCTTTATTAAATGACATGGAGCTTTTTAAAATACAACTTGTCTATTTTTCTTTGGTACTCTTATCACAAATCCTTATTATTGCTAAACTGTTCTGAAAGATACATCCAGGCAAAGTTCATGTGCACAGCTGACCATGAGTTCATAAGTCTTAACCAACCAGGCTTATCTATCAAATAGCTTTAAAAAAAAATACTGGCCAGTTGTTTGAATTGTTCAAAAGTTTTAGCACCATGTAGACAAATCTACAAAGTTCTGAACATCTCCAGAGGACATGTGCCCAAGGTGGTCAGGGCATAGCTTGCTTTTTTGTTTGTTTGTTTTAAATTTTTTTATTTCATAGGTTTTTGGGGAACAAATGGTATTTGGTTACATGAGTAAGTTCTTTGGTGGTGATCTGTGAGATTTTGGTGCACCCATCTCCCAAGCAGTATACACTGAACCCAATATGTAGTCTTTTATCCCTCACCCTCTTCCCACCTTTTCCCCCAGAGTCCTCAAAGTCCATTATGTCATTCTTATGCCTTTGCATCCTCATAGCTTATCTCCCACTTATGAGTGAGAACAGACAATATTTGGTTTTCCATCCCTGAGTCACTTCATTTAGAATAATAGTCTCCAATCCCATCCACGTTGCTGTGAATGCCATCCATTCATTCCTTTTTATGGTAAAAGCTAAAGTTTAAATTTTCTTTGTTTAAAAAAAGTGATATTAGGTTATTCTGAGCAACTTCATGTTGGGGAAGGTCAATTTTGCCTTTTTCTGGATAAAAAGTTCAGGACTCCTGAATCATTTCTTTGCTGCTGGTGCCAAAGAACAATTAACAAGAATCATTCAGTCTTAGAACCTTAGTTCACCTTCAGCACATTCTACAGAGAAAATTCTGGTTGTGCTACTGATAGCCAAATTATATCTATGTGACTATATACTAAGGTATGCTAAGCAATTACTGGCATTCAACCAATAGAAACAAATATTATAAACAAACCTTAATTAAGTCATCACCATATGCTAGGCACTGTGATAAGTATTTTAATCAAATAACTTAATCTGATAATCACAATGATGCTAGGAGGTAGATACCATTGTTGCCCCATTTTACAGTTGAGCAAACTAAGGCTTTAAGTAGGAAAGGGGCACTGCTCAAGAAAACTAATAGTGGCTGGGTGCAGTGGTTCACACCTGTAACCCCAGCACCTTGGGAGGCTGAGGTGGCCTGATCACTTGAGGTCAGGAGTTTGAGACCAGCATGGCTGACATGGTGAAACCCTGTCTCTACTAAAAATACAAAAATTAGCTGGGCATGGTGGCGCGCACCTGTAATCTGAGCTACTCCTGGAGGCTGAGGCACAAGAATCACTTAAACCCAGGAGGCAGAGGTTGCAGTGAGTTTGATCGCACCACTGCACTCCAGCCTGGGCAACAGAGTGGGACGCTGTCTCAAAAACAAAAGAGAAGAAAAGAGAGAGAGAGAGAGAAAAAAAGAAAACTAACAGTGCCAATAATGACTGAATAAACTTGGTCTAAGTACTTAAAAGAACACATTATTTTCCAGTTAAAATGTCCTTGTTTGTATGCAGAGAACATGATAATTTTGAAGAATTCCTGTCTAGTCATTGAACAGTTGCCCTATGGGAATAGCATACAATAATCTGTTAGCCTAGTTCAAGTTCCTCACATGCTTCAAAGTAATAACATTGCGAGCTCCGTGAGAGCACAATCATGAATTTTTTTTTCATATAGCATGTGTTTGGTAGATAGAAACCCCTCAGTAAATGTTTCTGATTAAATAAATGAATTAAATCTTTTAAATTTTCTTTCATTAAATGTCACCAAAACTTTAGACTACTTCTATGTTTCTTTGAGTGGTAAAGTTTTATTAAATTAAGTCTTTACCTTTAGTGGATTTATAATCATTTCCCTTGCTTTCTTCCTAACAAGGTAGCCTATGCCCTAGTCACATCGGTTTAAAATTCATACTGCCTTGCTAAACCCAGAAAATGATGAGGAATTTATTTTCTCTTCTAAGGATACATTAATTAGTCCTGTGATGAATGCGGGACCAATAGCTAATATCACAATTACAGAATTCCAATTACTAAGTCTCTTCTGGTGAAAAACAAACAAATCTGGCAGTTGAAAAAGAGGATAGTGGGATTCAAGTGCTAATTTATAACTCAGTGAATGTTTTCTGCAATTGTTGGTGCTGTGAACGCTGTCTTGAATAGCCAGATTCTTGGCATCTCCCTAATGTTACCCAACCTCTCTCCCCACAGCCTTTCCCCATCCTTCTTTCCCTGCTGAACTGGTGCTTGATGCCCTCAGGCAGATGTGACAGAGCAGAGCTGTCAAAGGCCTGGTTCTGAATGGCAATGAATGCCAGTTCCAGCCCCAGCTCCCAGAATGGCAGCTACCCACTTCAAGAAAAACTTAAACCACCCCCAGAGAAGCCAGTTTGATGAATTACAGGTCTGTCTCTCACTAGATTTCCTCAACACTGAAATGTCACTTTTCTCTGCACCTTGCATGACTATAAGCCACATTCTAGCTATTTCTTGGGAATTTTAGATTGTTGATTTTATTAATTCAGTTTAAATATTTTGTTTCCTTTATACTGTAAACTCACCTTAGCACAAATGATTTTAAGTTCCATTGCTATGACCCACCTAAAAATAAGGGTATACATACTCTAGGACCTTGCTGGTCATATACCATTAGCAGCATCTAATTGTTAGAAATGTATGTAGAATCTCGAGCCCAACTCCAGGCCTACTAAGAGTGTGAATTTTAACAAGATGCCCAGGTGATTCAGATGCAGAGTAAAATGTGAGACTCACTACCCTAAGAGACAGAATGGAGAGTGGGCGATCACCCAAATAAAACACAACGCACTTTAGTGCACTACGTATTCTATCCAATCTCAGAAAATAAATGTCACTTGCAAGGTGCACAGATCATCTCTTCTTTGCCTTAGTCTTTGGGTGAGTGTGTGTGTGTGTGTGTGTGTGTGTGTGTGTGATTAGCACCTCAGCACTTGTTTGATAGACTACGATGCAAACCTTTACCGTAGTCTATTTTTTATTTTTTTTAATCTCTGCACTGGCTTCAGCTTTAAAATTTTCAATTCCTATGTGATTGATTGCTTTCTTCTGATTCCTACGTACTTTTCATTGCTAGTAAGAGGCAGTTATCTAGGGGATTTCTACCAGATGTACAGGGTTACATGAGACTATTCTCACCCTAACAACCAAAACAAGACAGGTAAGCTCAAAACAATCATTGATTTTTAAAACCCATCAGAGAACTGAGAGCGCAAAGAAACCTAAATGAACCAAACTCAAGAAAGTGACAAGCTCTACATATGAGAGGAGAGACTCATGGTCATTGTCACCTCTGGGGGAATGGCAGAAGGAAGACGAGTCTGTGAACAGCAGGGATGAGAACTCAGCTGCAATTTTAACAAGCTTGGAATGGCTGCCTGTGGGCGGAGGAGCCCCAGCCACAGAGGGAGTCTGCACCTGCCTGCCTCCTCTTTCTCGGGAGTCTTCACATCATGCTGGGAATAGTTCACCAAAGCTGGGGGCAGGAAACAATGGCTAGGGGGAAACTCCTTGAGGCATTTTGGGCTTTCATAGAGTCTAGGAAGTTGCTAGGGCCAGTGAGGAGCCGAAGGGCTGAAAGAGTTCTCCAGAGGTACAGAATGCAGGGAAGCAAAGGGCAACGAGAAATAAAAAAGCTATCAGCTGGGCTGTAAAGCAGGCTGCGATCCCCCACGGTTCTGAAGTCTGTCAGCTCACTTTTGAAATACAGGCCGATCTCAAGAATCTCACCAGTGCTCAAATACCCAGTTCTGCTGAAGACAAAGTCCTAATCCCACCCTCAGAACATTGAAAACAGTTGTGAACTGAATTAAACTAAAGCTACAACAGTGCCCAGACCCAGATCAATTACAGATCAAATAGACTCAGCTCCTTGCAGAAGAGGCTTGCTCTTTTCTTTTTTTGAAGGTAAATATTATTTATTTTGTATTCATTCTATTTTTCTTTCAAAGTATTCAGTGTGCAATAAAAAATTTCAAGGTCTGTGAAAAAGCAAGAAAATAGGTCTCATGGTTAAGATAGACAATAATCAACAAAATCAGATCCAGAGCTAGCTTAAAAGTTAAAATTATCAGACTGAGATATTAAAATAAAAAACATCTATAATATAAAAATGTTAAAGGACCTCATGGAAAAGAGGACAACATTCATGAAGAGATGGGGAATTTCAAAAAAGTGGTGGAAACTAGAAAAAAGAACCATATGGAAATGCTAAAAATGAAAAACACAATATCAAAAATAAATTCATTAGTAGCAGCTTAGTAGCAGACTCAACAGCAGAGGAAACTGAGCATCTGACAGTATTTGGGTTAATTTCAAACAACCCAACATATGTGCAAATGGAATCCCAAAAATAAGAGAACAGGGACAGCATGGCAGAAGAAATCATTAAAGCTTTATTGGTCAAGACTTACCAAATTGATTAAAGATATCAACTCATAGAATCAAGAAGTTCTACATCCACGTTGTGTGTCAGGGGAGGGTTGGGGGTGGGAGGAGAACCAAGAACCTTAACACACCCACAAGGAGAATAAATATGGAAAAAGCAGCACCTAAACAAATCATAGCCAAACTGCTGAAAAGCAGCGGTAAGTGGTAAATCTGAAAAGCAATCAAAGGAGGAAAAAGACATAAATACAAGGGAATAATGATAGAAATAACAGATGACTTTTCACTAGAATCAATGGAGGCCAGCAGACAATAGAACATCTTTAAAGTGCTAAAAGAAAAACACTGTCAAACTAGAATTCTATACCCAGTGAAAGCATACTTTAAAAATGAAGGTGAAGGCCAGGCGCGGTGGCTCACACCTGTAATCCCAGCACTTTGGGAGGCTGAGGCAGGTAGATCACAAGGTCAGGAGTTTGAGACCAGCCTGGCCAACATGGTGAAACCCCATCTCTACTAAAAATACAAAAAATTAGCTGGGCGTGGTGGCAGGCACCTGTAATCCCAGTTACTTGGGAGGCTAAGGCAGGAGAATCCCTTGAACCTGGTAGGTGGAGGTTGCAGTAAGGGAGACCATCCCACTGCACTCCAGCCTGGGCAACAAAGTGAGACTCTGTCTTAAAAAAAAAAAAAAAAAAAAAAGTGAAATAAAGTCATTTTCAGACAGGTAAAAATTGGGAAGATTCATCTCTAGTGGACCCATGCTACAAGAAAAGCTGGCATAAGTTTTTCAGACTGAACAGAAAAGATAGCAGAGGGAAACCCAGATCTGTAGGAAGAATTTAAGACTCCCAGAAAGGGTTTTAAAAAATGGATAGAGCCAGGTATGGTGGCTCATGCCTGTAATCCCAGAATTTTGGGAGGCCAAGGCAGGTGAATCACTTGAGGTTAGGACTTAGAGACCAGCCTGGCCAACATGGTGAAACTTCATCTCTACTAAAAATATAAAAATTAGCTGAGCATGGTGGTGTGCACCTGTAATCCCAGCTACCCAGGAGGTTGAGGCATGAGAATGGCTTAAACCCAGGAGGTGGAGTTTACAGTGAGCCAAGATCATGCACTCCAGCCTGGGTGACAGACAGATTCCATCTCAAAAAAAAAAAAAAAAAAAAAAAAAAGACCAGGTGCAGTGGCTCATGCCTGTAATCTCAGCACTTTGGGAGGCTGAGGCAGGTGAATAACCTGAGGTCAGGATTTCGAGACCAGCCTGACCAACATGAAGAAACCCTGTCTCTACTAAAAATATAAAAATTAGCCGGCCATGGTGGCACATGCCTGTAATCCCAGTTACTCGGGAGGCTGAGGCAGGAGAATCGCTTGAACCTGGGAGGCAGAGGTTGTGGTGAGCTGAGATCATGCCATTGTACTCCAGCCTGGGCAACAAGAGCTAAACTCTGTCTCAAAAAACAAACAAACAAACAAACAAAACAAAAAACGACGTTAAAGATCTTTTACAAAGAAATATTTATATATCTCTCTATTTATGTATGTGTGTGCATATAATATTTGAAAAGATAATTGTTTAAAGCAAAAAAAAAACAATACATTGTGAGGTTTATTACATATTTGGCAATAAAGAGTAAAATGTCAGATAATAAGAGCACAAAAGGTTGGTGGGGAAGAAATAGAATTATACTGCTGTAAAGTTCTTGCACTATTTGTGAAGTTGTATAATAATTTTTTTTAGTATACTATTTGAAGGTAAAGGCAGAGAATAATTTCTAGAACAGTGGTTCTCAAAATGTAGTTCCCAGACATATATCACCAGCATCATCTGAAAACTTACTAAAAATGCATATTTTTGAGCAATATCACAGACCTACTAAATAAGGAGCTCTAGGAGTAAGACCCAAAAATCTTATGTTTTAATAAAAGCACTAGGTGTTCCTAATGTATGGAAAGTTTAAGAACCACTGCTTTAGAACAGCCACTAAAAATATACCATGAAGAAATATAGCTAAAAACAAGAGATAAAATGGAATAATTAAAAAATGCAATATGGGGCCAGGTGTTGTGACTCATGCCTGTAATCCCGGCACTTTGGGAGGCTGAGGTGGGTGGATCACTTGTGGCCAGGAGTTTGAGACCAGCCTGGCCAACACAGTGAAACTCCATCTCTGCAACAGATAGGAAAAATTAGCTGGGTGTGGTGGCACACACCTGTAATCCCAGTTACTGGGGAGGCTGAGGCATGTGAATTGCTTGAAACCAGGAGGCAGAGGTTGCATTGAGCAGAGACCGTGCCACTGCACTCCAGCCTAGGCAACAGAATGAGACACCGTCTCAAAAAAATAAATACATAAATAAAAATAAAAATGCAATATGGGCTGGGCACAGTGGCTCATGCCTGTGATCCCAGACTTTGGGAGGCTGACATGGGAGTATCACTTGAGGCCAGAAGTTCAAGATCAGCCTGGGCAACATAGCATGACCCCATTTCAAAGAAAAATTAATTAAAAAGAATGCAGTATACCAAAAATGAGGCAAGAAAGTAGAAGCAGAAACAAAGAATAAAAGGGATAAGTAGAAAATCATACCAATATGGGAGAATTAACTCACATAATAATTATATCAAATATAAACATATTAAACACTTAAGTGGCAGAGATTGTCAGATTGATATAAAAGCAAGATCCAAAAATATGCTCTTGACAAATACAAAATTATAAGGACATAATTTAAGGCTAGGTACAGTGGCTCATGCCTGTAATTCCAGCACTTTGAGGCCAAGGCAGGAGAACTGCTTGAGGCCAGGAGTTGGGGACCATCCTGGGCAACACAGGAAGACCCTATTTCTACAAAAATTTAAAACTTAGCAAGGTGTGGTGAGACATACCTGGAGTCCCAGCTACTTGTGAGGCTGAGGCAGGAGGATTACTTGAGCCCAGGAGTTCAAGGTTACAGTGAGCTGTGATCTCACCACTGCGCTCCAGCCTGGGCAACAGAGTAAGATCCTGTCTGTAAAAAACAGAAGAAAATAATTGCAATATAAAAAGACACAGTTTGAAAGCACAAGGGTAGAAAAAATATACCACACAAACATTAAGTATAAAAAAGCAAGTATGGTTATATTAAGATTGGCTTCAGAATAATTATATTACTAGAAATAAAGAGGAAAAGTATTAATGATAAAAGAAAAATTCATCAAGAGGATCTGTCAATACTAAGTGTGTATGCAGTTAAGAATGGAGTTCCAGCTGGGTCGGTGGCTCACACCTGTAATCCCAGCACTTTGAGATGCTGAGGTGGGTGGGTCACCTGAGGTCGGGAGTTGGAGACTGGCCTGACCAACATGGAGAAAACCTGTCTCTACTACAAATACAAAATTAGCTGGGCGTGGTGGTGCATGCCTGTAATCCCAGCTACTTAGGAGGCTGAGGCAGGAGAATCGCTTGAACCCAGGAGGCGGAGGTTGCCATGAACCAAGATCGTGCCATTGTACTCCAGCCTGGGCAACAAGAGCAAAACTCCATCTCCAAAAAAAAAAAAAAAAAAAAAAAAAAAAAAAGAATAGAGTTCCAAAATGCAAAAGCAAAATTTGACAGAAATGGACAAATTGGCTGGGTATGGTGGCTCACACTCTAATCCCAGTACCTTGGGAGGCTGAGGCGGGAGAATCCCACTTGAGGCTAGGAGTTCAAGACCAGCCTGTGAAAAATAGTGAGATTCTGTCTCTACAAAACATAAAAAAAATCAATTAGCGGCCGGGCGCGGTGGCTCAAGCCTGTAATCCCAGCACTTTGGGAGGTCGAGACGGGCGGATCACGAGGTCAGGAGATCGAGACCATCCTGGCTAACACTGTGAAACCCCGTCTCTACTAAAAAATACAAAAAACTAGTCAGGCGAGGTGGCGGGCGCCTGTAGTCCCAGCTACTCGGGAGGCTGAGGCAGGAGAATGGCGTGAACCCGGGAGGCGGAGCTTGCAGTGAGCTGAGATCCGGCCACTGCACTCCAGCCCGGGAGACAGAGTGAGACTCCATCTCAAATCAAATAACAAAAAAAAAAAATCAATTAGCTGTGAATGGTGGTACATGCCTGTAGTACCAACTACCTGGGAGGCTGAGGTGGGAAGATCGCTTCAGCCTAGGAGTTTGAAGTTATGGTGAGCTATGATTGCACCACTGTACCCCAGGCTGGGTGACAGAGTGAGATCCCATCTCAAAAAAAAAAAAAAGAAAAAAACAGAAAAGAAAAGAAAGAAATGGACAAAATCTACAATCATAATTGGAGTGATTTTTAACTCTTGTCTCAGTAATTGATAGGACGAATAGACAAAAAACCAATAGAGATATATTATATTTGAGCAACACCGTCAATCAACTTAACCCAATTGATTTTATAAAATATTATACTGAACAAATGTAGAATACGCATTTGTTTGTATTGGAACCCACATAAAACATTCATTAAGATGGACTATATGCTGGGCAATGAAAGATGTTTTTATAACTGTTAAAAATTAAAATCTGGCTGGGCATGGTAGGTCACATCTGTAATCCCAGCACTTTGGGAGGCTGAAGCAGGAGGACTGCTTGAGTCCAGGAGTTCGAGACCAGCCTGAGGAATATAACAAGATCCCATCTCTACAAAAAATACCAAAATTTTCTGGGCACAGTGGCACATGCCTGTAGTCTCAGCTATTTAGAAGTCTGAGGTCATAATTGTACCACTGCACTCAGCCTGGGCAACAGAGTGAGATCCTGTCTGAACAACAAAAACAAAAAATTAAAATCTAATAGAGTGTATCTTCTGACCAAATAGTAATAAATTAGAAATCAATAATTAAAAGATACCTGGCACAACATACCTATTCAAACATCTAAAATTAAAAATAATGACAATAAAAAATGCTAGTAGGGACGCAGAGAAACTAGATCTCTTACGCATTGCAATTGGAAATATAAAATGGTACAGCTATGCTGGCAAATACTTTATCAGTGTCTTAAAAAAATCTCCATTACAAAATGATCTAGTAATTGCATTCCTGGGCATTCATCTCAGAGAAAGGAAAATTTATATGCACACAAAAATGTGTACATAAATTTTCATAGCAGGTTTGTTTGTAGTAGCCCAAAACTGGAACAATTCAAATGTTTTCAGTGGGTGAATAAGTAAACAAATTATGGTACATCCATATCATGGAATACTACTCAATGATAAAAGAGAAACTTACTACTGATACACAAAACCACTTGGATAAATCTCAAGATAATTACACTGAGTGAAACAAAGTCCATCTCAAAGGTTATATATGATGTGATTCTATTTATATAACATTCTTCTTAAATTTTTTAATATTTATTTTTAATTTTTTAATATAGAGACAGGGTCTGTATGTTGCCCAGGCTGCTGTCAAACTCCTGGCTTCAGGTGATCCTCCTACCTTGACCTCCCAAAGTGCTGAGATTATAGGCATGAGCCACCATGCCTGGCCTATATAACACTCTTAAAATGATAAAATTATAGAGATGGAGAATAGATTGGTTGCTAGGGCTGTGGGATAGGTGATAAGAAGGGAATGGGTATGACTATGGAGGGGTAGTATGAGGGAATTTTCCTGTGATAGAACAGTATTGCATCTTGATTGTGGTGGTGATTACACTAGTCTGCACCTGTGATAAAATTGCATAGAACTATATATACACCTACATATAAGTGAATGCATGTAAAACTCATGAAATACGAATATACGTCTGTGCGTTGCACCAATGTCAATTTCCCTGTTTTGATATTGTATTATAGTTATGTAAGATTTTTACCATTGGGTGAAACTGAGTGAAGATACGTGGAAATTCTCTGTATTATGTTTGTAATTTCTTGTGATTTTATTATTATTATTATTTGAGACAGGGTCTAGCTCTGTCACCCAGGCTGCAGTGCAGTGGCATGATCTCGGCTCACTGCAACCTGTGCCTCCTGGGCTCAAGTGATCCTCTCATCTCAACCTCCTGAGTAGCCAGGACTATAGGTGCGTGCTGCCACACCTGGCTAATTTATTTTTATTTTTTTAGTAACAATATTTCACCATATTGCCCTGCCTGGTCTCAAACTCCTGGCCTCAAGCGATCTGTCCACCTTGGCCTCCAAAGTGCTGGGATTACAGGCATGAGCCACAGCACCCAGCCTATAATTATTTTAAAAGAAAAAGAAAAAAAGTTACCTAGAAAATTCATAAATATTTGGAAATTAAGCAACACTCTTCTAAATAAACTACAAATCAACGAAAAATTACAAAAAACATTAGAATACATTTTGAGCTAAGAGATTAAAAAAAAAAAAAAAAAAACCAAACACTGTGGTATGCTATGAAAGCAGTGCTTAATGAAAAATTTTAGTTTTAAACGCCTTATTAAAAGTAAGTAACGAGGACTGGTTCCAAGATGGCCGAATAGGAACAGCTCCAGTTTATAGCTCCCAGCCTGAGTGATGCAGAAGATGAGTGATTCCTGCATTTCCAACTGAGGTACCTGGTTCATCTCACTGGGACTTGTTGGACAGTGTGTGCAGCTCACAGCATGTGAGCCGAAGCAGGGCAGGGCATCACCTCACCTGGGAAGTTCAAGAGGTCAGGGAATTCCCTTTCCTAGCCAAGGGAAGCCGAGACAGACAGTACCTGGAAAATTGGGATACTCCCGCCCTAATATTGCACTTTTCTAACAGTCATAGCAAATGGCACACCCAATTATATCCCGCACCTGGCTCAGTGGGTCCCATGCCCACAGAGCCTTGCTCACTGCTAGCACAGCAGTCCGAGATAGAACTGCGAGGCGGCAGCGAGGCTGGGGGAGTGGCGTCTGCCATTGGTGAGGCTTGACTAGGTAAACAAAGCGGGTGGAGCCCACTGCATCTCAAGGAAGTCTGCCTACCTCTGTAGACTCCACCTCTGGGGGCAGGGCATAGTTGAACAAAAGGCAGCAGAAACTTCTGCAGACTTAAACATACCTGTCTGACAGCTTTGAAGAGAGTGGTGGCTCTCCTAGCACAGAGTTTGAGATCTGAGAACAGACAGCCTGCTTCCTCAAGTGGGTCCCTGACCCCCGAGTAGCCTAACTAGGAGACACCTCCTAGTAGGGGCAGACTGACACCTCATACAGCTGGATGCCCCTCTGAGACAAAGCATCCAGAGGAAGGATCAGGCAGCAACATTTGCTGTTCTGCAATATTTGCTGTTCTGCAGCCTCCATTGCTGATACCCAGGCAAACAGGGTTGAGAGTGGACCTCCAGCAAAATCCAACAGACCTGCAGCTGAGAGACCTGACTGTTAGAAGGAAAACTAACAAACAGAAAGGAATAGCATTAACATCAACAAAAGGACATCCACACCAAAACCCCATCCGTAGGACACCATCATCAAAGACCAAAGGTAGATAAAACCACAAAGATGGGGAGAAACCAGAGCAGAAAAGCTGAAAATTCTAAAAATCCTTCAAAAAAACCCTTCAAAAGATCAATGAATCCAGGAGCTGGTTTTTTGAAAAGATCAACAAAACAGATAGACCGCTAGGAAGACTAATAAAGAAGAAAAGAGAGAAGAATCAAATAGACGCAATAAAAAAGGATAAAGGGGATATCATCACTGATCCCACGGAAATACAAACTACCATCAGAGAATACCATAAACACCTCTATGCAAATCAACTAGAAAATCTAGAAGAAATTGATAAATTCTTGGACACATACACCCTCCCAAGACTAAACCAGGAAGAAGTTGAATCCCTGAATAGACCAATAACAGGCTCTGAAACTGAGGCAATAATTAATAGCCTACAAACTGAAAAAAAGTCCAGGACCAGATGGATTCACAGCTGAATTCTACCAGAGGTACAAAGAGGAGCTGGTACCATTCCTTCTGAAACTATTCCAATCAACAGAAAAAGAGGAAATCCTCCCTAACTCATTTTATGAGGCCAGCATTATCCTGGTACCAAAGCCTGGCAGAGATACAACAAAAAAAGAGAATTTTAGACCAATATCCCTGATGAACATTGATGCAAAAATCCTCAAAAAAATACTGGCAAACCAAATCCAGCAGCATATCAAAAAGCTTATCCACCATGATCAAGTTGGCTTCATCCCTGGGATGCAAGCCTGGTTCAACATACACAAATCAATAAACGTAATCTATCATATAAACAGAACCAAAGACAAAAACCACATGATTATCTCAATAGATGCAGAAAAGACCTTCTACAAAATTCAGCAGCCCTTCAGGTTAAAAACTCTCAATAAACTAGGTATTGATGGGACATATCTCAAAATAATAAGAGCTATTTATGACAAACCCACAGCCTATATCATACTGAATGGGCAAAAACTGGAAGCATTCCCTTTGAAAACTGGCACAAGACAGGAATGCCCTCTCTCACCACTTCTATTCAACATAGTGTTGGAAGTTCTGGCCAGGGAAATCAGGCAAGAGAAAGAAATAAAGGATATTCAATTAGGAAAAGAGGAAGTCAAATTGTCCCTGTTTGCAGATGACATGATTGTATATTTAGAAAACCCCATTGTCTCAGCCCAAAATCTCCTTAAGCTGATAAGCAGCTTCAGCAAAGTCTCAGATACAAAACCAATGTGCAAAAATCACAAGCATTCCTATACACCAATAATAGACAAACAGAGAGCCAAATCATGAGTGAACTCCCATTCACAACTGCTTCAAAGAGAATAATAAAATACCTAGGAATCCAACTTACAAGGGATGTGAAGGACTTCTTCAAGGAGAACTACAAACCACAGCTCAACGAAATAAAAGAGGACACAAACAAATGGAAGAACATTCCATGCCTATGGATACGAAGAATCAATAGCCTGAAAATGGCCATACTGTCCAAAGTAATTTATAGATTCAATGCCATCCCCATTAAGCTACCAATGACTTTCTTCGCAGAACTGGAAAAAACTACTTTAAAGTTCATATGGAACCAAAAAAGAGCCCGCATTGCCAAGCCAATCCTAAGCAAAAAGAACAAAGCTGAAGGCATGATGCTACCTGACTTCAAACTACACTAGAAGGCTACAGTAAACAAAACAGCATGGTACTGGTACCAAAACAGTGATATAGACCAATGGAGCAGAACAGAGCCCTCAGAAATAATACCACACATCTACAACCATCTGATCTTTGACAAACTTGACAAAAACAAGAAATGGGGAAAGGATTGGATTCCCTATTTAATAAATGGTGCTGGGAAAACTGGTTAGCCATATGTGGAAAGCTGAAACTGGATCCCTTCCTTACACCTTATACAAAAATTAATTCAAGATGTATTAAAGATGTAAATGTTAGACCTAAAACCATAAAATCCCTAGAAGAAAACCTAGGCAATACCATTCAGGACATAGGCATGGGCAATGACTTCATGACTAAAACACCAAAAGCAATGGCCACAAAAGCTAAAATTGACAAATGGGATCTAATTAAACTAAAGAGCTTCTGTGCAGCAAAAGAAACTACCATCAGAGTGAACAGGCAACCTACAGAATGGGAGAAAATTTTTGCAATCTACCCATCTGACAAAGGGCTAATATCCAGAATATACAAAGAACTTAAACAAATTTACAAGAAAAAAAATCAAACAACCCTATCAAAAAGTGGTCAAAGGATATGAACAGACACTTCTCAAAAGGAGACATTTATTCAGCCAACAGACACATAAGAAAATGCTCATCATCACTGGCCATCAGAGAAATGCAAATCAAAACCATAATGAAATACCATCTCACACCAGTCAGAATGGTGATCATTAAAAAGTCAGGAAATGACAGGTGCTAGAGAGGATGTGGAGAAATAGAAACACTTTTACACTATTGGTGGGACTGTAAACTAGTTCAACCGTTGTGGAAGACAGGGTGGAGATTCCTCAAGGATCTAGAATTAGAAACACCATTGGACCCAGCCATCCCATTACTGGGTATATACCCAAAGGTTTATAAGTCATGCTACTATAAAGACACATGCACACATGTGTTTATTGTGGCACTATTCACAATAGCAAAGACTTGGAACCAACCCAAATGTCCATCAATGATAGACTGGATTAAGAAAACGTGGCACATATACACCATGGAATACTATGCAGCCATAAAAAAGGATGAGTTCATGTCCTTTGTAGGGACACGGATGAGGCTGGTAACCATCATTCTGAGCAAACTGTTGCAAGGACAGAAAACCAAACACCGCATGTTCTCACTCATAGGTGGGAACTGAACAATGAGAACACTTGGACACAGGGCGGGGAACATCACACACCAGGGCCTGTTGTGGGGTGGGGGGAGGAGGGAGGGATAGCATTAGGAGAAATACCTAATGTAAATGATGAGTTAATGGGTGCAGCACACCAACATGGCACATGCATACATATGTAAGAAACCTGCACATTGTGCATATGTACCCTAGAACTTAAAGTCTAATAAAAAATAAATAAAGTAAGTAACAAGAAGAAAGTTTTAAAATCACATTACCTTGCATCACAAGAAACCAGAGAAAGTAAAGCAAATTAAATCCAAAATAAGTAGAAAAAAAGGAAAAAAAAAGAGAAAATGAAATATAAGATGAACAAACAATAGAGAAAATCAATAAATCAAAATTTAGATCTTTGTAAAGTTTAACAAAATTGATAGGCCCCTTAGCAAGATAATCAAGAAAAATACATAAATTAGCAAAAAGTTTTAAAAGGAGTGAAAAGAGGTTTATCACTACTGACTATAAACATTGAAACTGATAAAACTTTATACCAATATATTGGCAAATTTAAGTGAAATAGACAAATTTCTTAAAAAACACAAATGACCAAACTAATGAAAGAAGAAATTAAAAACTAAATATCCTAATATATGTTAATAAAATTATATTCATAGTAAAAAACCTTTCCCCCAAAGAAAACTTCAGGCTCAGGTGGCTTTTCCATTTAAGGAAGAAATAGTACCAATCCTACACAAGCTCCTTCAGAAAGAAGTAATACTTCTCAACTTGTTTTATAAGACCAGCATTATCCTGATAAAGTGTTAAGGCAAAAAAAAAAAAAAAATTAAAGATCAGAAAAGAAGTAAAGCTGTCATTATTCACAAGCAATATGTTTGTGTGAATACTCAAATACTACTCAAACTAATAAATGAATTTAGCAAGGTTATAGATACAAAAATTGATTGCATTTCTATATACACTCAATAAACAATTGGGAAATGTTTTAAAATTTACAGACATGTTTTAAAAAATCAAATATGAACAGATCTAACAAAAGATGTGTAAGACCTCCTCACAGAAAACTACAAATATTGCTGAAAGAAATGAAGATGACATAAAAAAATGGAAAGCTATACCATATTCATAGATAAGAAGGCATAATATTGTTTAAATGTTCATTTGCCTAAGCTGATCTATAGATGTGATGCAATTCCCATAGAAATCCTAGCATGCTTCTTTGAAGAAAGAAAAAACTCAATCTAAAAGTTATATGGTAATGCAAAGAACCTAAAGTAGTCAAAACAATCTTTTTTTTTTTTTTTTTTTTTTTTTTTTCGATATAGTCTTGCTCAGGGCTGGAGTGCAGTGGTGTGATCTTGGCTCACTGCAGCCTCCACCTCCTGGATTCAAGTGATTCTCTTGCCTCAGCCTCCTGAGTAGCAGGGATTACAGGTGCCCACCACCATGACTGACTAATTTTTGTATTTTTAGTAGAGACTGGGTTTTACTATGTTGGCCAGGCTGGTCTCAAACTCCTGACTTCATGTGATCTGCCCACCTCAGCCTCCCAAAGAGCTGGCATTACAGGTATGAGTCACTGTGCCCGGCCAAGACAATCTTTAAAAAGAACAAAGTTGGAAGATTTACACCATCCAATTTCAAGATTTCTGTTAAGCTCCAGTAATCAAGAAAGTGTGGTATTGTTGAAACCTAGACAAACAGACCAATGGAACAAAATAGAAAGTATATAAATAGAACCACATGCATATGGTTGATTGATTTTCAACAAAGTGGTGAAGTCAATCCGATTGGGAAGGGAAAGTCTCGTTAAGTGTTGCTGGAACATAAAACTGAATCTTGACTCTTCTTTCACTCCATAAACAAAAAATTATTTCGAGACAGATCACAGATCTCAGTACAAAAATCTTATCTATAAAGTTTCCAGAGAAAAATATAATATCTTTCTGACCTGAGTCATGCAAAATTTTTTTGATAAAGACCCACACACAAGCTGTAAAAGAAAATACTGATAAACTGGACTCTATCAAAACTAAAAATTCTACTCATAAAGGACATCATTAATAAAATCATGTTTCTGACAAAGCACTTGTAATTCAAATATATAAGGACCTGCTAAAAGTCAACAATATAATGGCAAGGTTGCAGGATAAAAGGTCAATATAGAAAATTGGATTGTATTTCTATATACCACAATTATGAAGGCAAGTAATTCAATTTAAAAACTAAGTAAAAGATGTGGACAAATACTTCAGAAAATAAGATATACCAATGGCCAATAAGCACATGAAAAAGTGCTCAACTTCATTACTTATCAGGGAAATGCAAATTAAAATGACGATAAAATATTATTTCATACCCATTAGAATGGCTAAAATTTAAAATCTGTCTACCCTAAATGTTAATGAGGATGTGGAGCCCCTGGAATTCTCATACATTGTTGGTGGTGTTGTAAAATGGTAACACTTCTTTGGAGATCTGTTTGGCAATTTATAATAAAGTTCACATATACTTAATCTGTGACCCAAGAATTCCACTCCTAATATTTATCCAACATAAATGAGAACATACGTTCACAAAAAAACTTGTACATGAATGTTGATAGCAGCTTCATTCATAACAGCCCCATACTGGAAGCAACCTGAATATCCATGAACACGGAACTAGATAAACTGTGCTATCTGTGTACAATGAAATACACTCAGCAATTAAAAAAAGGACAAAATTCTAATACACGTGACAATATGGCAGGATCTCAAAACTATATTGACAGAAACTTTACTCTGAAGAGTACATTCATTTATATGAATCTCCATAGTGGACAAAGTTAATCTATAGTGATATAAATCAGAAAGTATATTGTGAGGGTTGGGGGATTGATTGGAAAAAGATATAAAAAAACTTTCTGGGGTGATAAAAAATGTTCTGTATCTTGTGTGGGGCAGTGGCTACATGGGTGTACATTTACCAAAAATCATGCACCAAACATTTAAGATCTGTATTTTATGTTTACCTCTCAATTAAAGAATTAAACGCCGTTATTTTTTAAAAGAGCAGAAAATGAGAAGGGTGATTATAAATAGGGAACAAAGGCAAGAATTAACAGATGTTTTCCTGAATGGAGACCTCTATACCATTAAGTCCAAACAGGATCAGCAATTTTATTTAACACTTTTGTAAGTGATTTGGAAGATCTTCAAGTGTGCAGATGCCACTGATCTCTTTCTGGTGGGGCCAAGCCAAAAATACAACACTGTCTCTAGAGTAAGGCAAGTTTTTATTTCTTATTTATTTTGAGACGGAGTCTCACCCTGTCACCCAGGCTGGAGTACAGTGGTGTGATCTTGGCTCACTGCAACCTCTGCCTCCTGGGTTCAAGTGATTCTCCTGCCTTAGTCTCCCGAGTAGCTGGGACTACAGGCGTGCACCACCATGCCCAGCTAATTTTTTAATTTTTTTAGTAGAGATGGGGCTTTACCATATTTGCTAGGCTGGTCTTGAACTCCTGACCTCATGATCCACCTGACTTGGCCTCCCAAAGTGCTAGGATTATAGGCGTGAGCCACCGTGCCCCGGAGGCAAATTTTTAAATTTCAGGTCATGATCCATTGGCGGGTGGTGAGATCAACTTAGTAAGTCAAGACCTGAATATTCTTCTTTTAATAAAACAGATGAGACTAAACTAGAGAATATCAGAATGCATGTAATAAGAGTGAAATATTGTTCTGTGAAATTTTTGTCTGAAATGCATTAGATTTTTTTTTTTTTTGAGACGGAGTTTTGCTCTTGTTGCCCAGGCTGGAGTGCAATGGTGTGATCTCCGCTCACTCACCACAACCTCCGCCTCCTGGGTTCAAGCAATTCTCCTGTCTCAGCCTCCTGAGTAGCTGGGACTGCAGGCGCCTGCCACTATGTCTGGCTAATTTTTGGTATTTTTAGTAAAGCTCGGGTTTCACCCTGTTGGCCAGGCTGGTCTCAAACTCCTGATCTCAGATGATCCGCTCGCCTTGGCCTCCCAAAGTTCTGGGATTACAGGCATGAGCCACCACACTCGGCCTGATTGACTTAGTTCTAAGTGGTTTAATTTGTTTTTTCTTTTTTAAGAGAGCAATGGTTACTCAGGAGTATAGGAGAGAGAGTAGTGGTCACTTATTGCTATAGCCCAACCAAGCCTTGGCTGCCCTATACTTAAATATACTTAAGATGTGTGTAAAGACACACGTGTGTGTATTGAGACATGATGTAAAATGTATTTCTTACTGTGAGTTGAGATAAAAATTTTTGAGGTTTCATAAGCAGGTAAAAAGTGGTATCTGAGCAAGTAAGTTGTGGGGATGTATAGGGGAACTTGGAGCTCTAAATTCTTGCACAGGAAGGGCCCAGGAGTTACTATAGATAGCAAGAGTATAGACTCATTCAGCACACAGTGTAAGGCCACCAAGAAGCTGAGACCCAATAGGAAAGAAAAGAAAGATCCCATCTTTCTCTTGTACAAAATTATGTTCTTTCCCCACTTAGAAGAGACAAAATAGCAGGGATGGCTACAAAATGGCAGGACTACCCAGTGCAGCTGCTCAGTGCCACAATGCACTACTCCAGAGGGTGCTCTCACACAGACTACAACGTGAATAGCTCCCCCTGGAGTTGAGCGGTGCACAACCCAAACAACCCTACCAGGCAACCATAAGTATAGTGATTAAGAGCACAAGCTTTGGAGTCCAACAAACCTGGGGGCTTGTCTCAGACTGAATCCCAGACTATATAACCTGGGGCAGGTTATTTAGCCTCCTTGAGCCTCAGTTTTCCAAACAGAATATGTTATACATCCCTAGGCTCTATTTCAGTGTCTGGCATTGAATAACAATAAATATGTGTTAAATGAATTGAGCTAATAATAGTACCTGCCTATAAGGTGGTGGTGAGGAGCAAAGAAATTGACATATGAAAGGTTTTTAATATCTACAAAAGATGACAGACTGAAATAGTAACATTCTCCAGGATGGAAAGATATATGCCAGGTAGGAATTGTTTGTTCAAATTACTATTTTTTAAAAGCCATAAGCTATGGAGAGAACAACAGATTTTTTTTTTAAATCCGGATACGGTGGAACTCTGGTAGGATGTGAACAGTTCTTGAGGCTTGAGAATACATTTGGAACAAATAGAAAGTAGGAAATGCACACATTTTGTTATTTACAGTTGTAGGGCAGGTAGGGGCAAAATGTGTTGATAAACTCAAAGAATTTTAAGAATGATATTGTCATGAGCCATGAGCCATGGAAGCTGCAAGGTTTGGGCTCACTCCTGCCATGGGGTGAAGGGTGTCAGCGGAAGGGGGTGTGCGTCCTTTCCTCTCCCAGTGTTTATTTCCTAGTGGAACCGTGGTTTTGACGCAGTCATGACAACTCTTCATCCTTATTAAAGTCACACAATGAAGCAGATCGCCCAAGATTGAAAGCACGTTTCCAGGGCGGTCTCCGGTTCCTGCCTTTGGCCAGCAAAAGTACATTCTGGCAGGGAGGGATCTCTGAGCCCCGAAGTGAGGTCATGCCAGTTAGCAGTTAGAAAAGGAGGCATTTCTCACACTTGCTAATGAGTTTGACGCTTGTGAAATATAAACAGGAAGTGGGAGCTCTCCAAGGCGACCTGAAGGAAATACACTCCCAGTTTGGTCAACTTGTGAATGCCAGTTCTCTAGGTCGTCAAGGACACTGCCAGTTAAGACTGACTCCCTAACTGCACCCGAGGCTACTCTTCACCTAGTCTCAGCAGTGACCCCGTTTTTTTTTTCAATCCTTCCCACTGCCAGGTCACTCAGCAGCGCGGTGACTGACCCAAAGCGCAGTGGGAAAGGCTTACAGTCATCTCTCAACTCCCCGAACTTGCAGGGCAGGGGAGCGCAGAGGTCAGTGAAATCCCCAGCCAGGCCTTATTTTAGTCATGAGTTTCCACTGGCTCCCTCCTCTGACTGTATCAGCGCTGCTCACAACGCGGGATTGGAGTTTCAGCTGTTTTCCCTGCTCCAGGCTGAGTGAGAAGGTCACAGAGCCCGGACTTTTCCGGGGGAGGTGGGTGGGGCCCTCCGGCAGCCTAAGTGAGATTGCAGAGATCTGGGGCGGTTGGAGGAGGTCTTTCCGCCCCGGGCTCGGGACTTTGGGTTAGCTTCTCCCCCGCTTCTCTACCTAGGCATCTTGATTAGAATTAAATTAAATTAAAAACACAAAGCAACACAAATTCTCATTTTTTTTTCCCTCTGTCAGCCAGTGGCCTCGATACAATTTTCCCAGGGCTGTCTTTCCTTTATTGCTCAATTTATCCTCTTCCTAGAGGTTCTGTAAGTTCAAGGGCAGGATCCGTGTCGGATTCATCAACAAGCACAGCGCCTAGCACAGAGTAGGGGGCTCAACAAATATGTGTCGACTGCATGATTGCTAAGATTTCACTGTGTAACAGGCGGTTTTTTTTTTTTTCTTGTCTCTCTCATCCCTCTTGCCCTGGGTGCAGACCGCAAACAGCGCCGCCGAAGTTCCCAACAGGCAGGGAGAGGGCCGATCCGGGTTAGCACACCACGTCCCCGGGGTCTCAGTCCCTGGGTCAACGCAGAGGGGCTCGCGGTCCGCGGCGCTGCAACCTGAGCGCCGGCCACGTGAAGCGTCACGCCCTGCGCTGCTGCAGGGCAGGCGCCGCCGCCGCGGTTGTGTAACGCTGCAGCCGGAGGGGAGGCGACCCGGGCGCCTCTGCTCTGGAGGGGGCAGAGAAGGGAGGGAACACCGGGCACCGCGCCCGGTATCTTTCTGTGCTTGACTGGCCGGGAGGAAGGGGGTGACACTGGGGCACCCAGGGGGCTGCGCAACCAGGTGCCCGCCCGCAGGCTGTGCCCGGGAGCGGAGCTCCTGGGGAGCGAGGGGCCCTCGGCTCACACCCTCCACGGTCAGGTGCGCGCGGCGTGCTCGGCGGCAGCCTCAGCTGCCCCTGCGCTTGGCGGTCTGCCCGCTTCCCATGGGGTGACATCCGCCCCGCCCCTCGGTCCCTCCCCAAGGCGGGCAATTCCTGGACGCGAGGGTGAGCAGTGGGGGCAGGGAAGCCAGGACGGAAAGAAACCCCAGCCTCTGGGGAAGGCTGGGGGGCCGGGCGACTCCCTCCGCTGCGCGCCGGTTCCTCCAAACGGGCCGGGCGGGGGAGGAGGAAGAGGGCTGGGCTGGAGCTAGCAAGGGGATATTCCTCTCCCGGCTTGAGTCAGACGCGGGCGGATCCGTCCTCCCCCGTTCCCTCCCAGGAGACGGGAACTTACTTCATTTCCCTGGGGCAGGTTCGCCCACGTTACCAACTCTCCCCCTCCCCCAGCACCCCCGTCCCTTCCAGCTTCCGCGCCCCCCACCCAACTGGGCAGGACCCAGGTTGCGCTGCCACCCCCTCTTCGGGGAAAGGCGGCCGCAGCCGCAGACACCTGGGGGCCGGGGCTGGGGGTGGGGGCTCCCTAGCAGCCGCCGGAGCGTTGTCCAACACGTGAGACTCATGTGATGAAGCCGGGGGAGGGCGGGCAGGTCGCTCCTTCCCTCCCCGGCAGTGGCCAGACGTGCCTGGAGTCACAGGGTAGAACACGTAGCTCCAACCCACCCACTCGCTCCCATTTAACCCAGCCCGCAGCCTCTCCATTACTCCTCGGCTTGTCCCCCCACCCCCCCCCACTCCGCCCTAACCGCCCCCCCCAACCCGCTCCCTCCCGCCTCCCCGCCCGCCCCACTTCTCATTCACTTGGCTCGCACGGCGCAGACCGCGCAGGGAGCACACACCGCCAGTCTGTGCGCTGAGTCGGAGCCAGAGGCCGCGGGGACACCGGGCCATGCACGCCCCCAACTGAAGCTGCATCTCAAAGCCGAAGATTCCAGCAGCCCAGGGGATTTCAAAGAGCTCAGACTCAGAGGAACATCTGCGGAGAGACCCCCGAAGCCCGCTCCAGGGCAGTCCTCATCCAGACACTCCGCTAGTGCAGACAGGAGCGCGCAGTGGCCCCGGCTCGCCGCGCCATGGAGCGGATCCCCAGCGCGCAACCACCCCCGGCCTGCCTGCCCAAAGCACCGGGACTGGAGCACGGAGACCTACCAGGGTAAGTTGGCACTCCTTGGCCCTTCAAGCCTCAACTCCAGCCCCATGTTATGCGCCACTCTCAACTTGGAGCAGCTCCGGGCGCACCGGGGGGGTTCTTGCCCGGCAGAACGCCTGCAGCCGTGCGCAAGCAGTCACGACCCTTCCTGGTCTCTCTTCCTGCAGGATGGATTTTGCCCACATGTACCAAGTGTACAAGTCAAGACGGGGAATAAAGCGGAGCGAGGACAGCAAGGTAAGCAAGTGCACCCCTGGGGACCCTGCGCTCAGCCCCTCGCGCGCGCTGAGTTTCCAAGAAAAGTTTTCTCGCTTTGAGGTTGGCGAGGGGATGCAGGGTGTGGGCTCGGTGCCTCTTCTGAGTGACTTGGAAAAGAAGGGGCAGATGATGGTTCTGGGTGCTATTCTGCTCCTCTGCCGGACTCTTGCTGCGGGGCTGGGAGGATAGGCTTCTCATCTCCTTCCCCAATCGCCCACCGCCTCCCCGTGCGCCTTGCAGGAGACCTACAAATTGCCGCACCGGCTCATCGAGAAAAAGAGACGTGACCGGATTAACGAGTGCATCGCCCAGCTGAAGGATCTCCTACCCGAACATCTCAAACTTACAGTAAGTGAGAAGCTGGCCCCTTTCCAACCCAGTCCTTCGCCCAGAGGGCGGGCGGGGGGTCACTCGCCGCCTGCAGGTTCCGCGGGGAACTGCAGACCAGACGGGCGGATCAGAGCTGGCGGGTGGCTCTGTGGTGGGGTCCTCCTCCACGGTCCTGGCGTTTTCTGGCTGACTCATGCAAATGAGGCGAGAACCGCTTGGACCTCTCCAAGTTGGCTCCAACACCAACGGCCTTCCTTTTCAAGAGTTTAACTTCTGTTGATTTTCAGGATTCCCTAGTTTTTCTAACTTAAAGGAACACGCCAAGCAACACACACATTTACCCCTTTCCCTCCACCACTCCCCCCACCTTTTTTGTTGTTGTTAAATAAAGGGACTTGCTTTGGTGTGTGATTTTTACGGCCTGTCTTTCTTGACAGTAGCCCTCAGCTACTTGGCAGCCTTTGGTTGGGGAAATGGAAAAAAAAAAAAAGTATTTCGGGAGGAACAAAAAAGCCTGAATGAGCTGGAAGTTCTGAAAGAGTGTAAGGAAAGAAGTAGGGAAAGCCTATTGGCTGCCAGACATAATAGAGGTCCCTCTCTGAGTTGACACCCCTGCAGAAAAATGTTCTCTCTGGATTCCCCTGAGTTAAGGTCAGCAGAGGCTGCTGGAGAAATTTATCTGTCAAAGCGATTTTCCTGAGGTAGTTGCAGCTTCCAAAATGCCTCCAAAGATAGATGGCACCCTTTTTTAAATTCTTTACTCATATATATTGTATATGTGTATGTGTGTATCTTTTTAAAAGCATGATCTACAGACTTAAAGCAGCCAACCAGGAAAGACTATTCCACTTTTTTTTTTTTTCTTTTAGAGACATTTCTCTTTGCTAATAAATGTCCCAAAGGTGGGACTTCTCTGACCTCACCGCTGACTAAGGCTCTTTTCCTTCTAGACTTTGGGTCACTTGGAAAAAGCAGTGGTTCTTGAACTTACCTTGAAGCATGTGAAAGCACTAACAAACCTAATTGATCAGCAGCAGCAGAAAATCATTGCCCTGCAGAGCGGTTTACAAGCTGGTGAGTGCTGATTCTGGCTATCCTCTCTTTAAGAGGTTGAGCACAAATAGAGAGCCTGTGGGCTCAACATCTGATGTAATAAACATTACTGCAACAAATTGCTTATGCACCTTCATTGGGGGAGATGCAGTTTTATCTTTCCTAAAAGGTCAGACTTTTCATTTGAAATGCAATGTGCCACCTGGCATGAATACGTATTAGTGAAATGATAAGATATTCCTGTGGCATTTTAGCTTGAGAGTCTCTGGGTTCTGGGAGATTTCCCTACTCCCTTTTAAAATGCCAAGGCACCTACAATTTGCCTTGTGGGTGTTTTACAGTTGGTCTTCTTAGCCCTCTTTCATTGGAGAAGAAATCGTGGGTATGCCCCAGTGTTTTCCTGTTTCTTTGCTTCCTTGTCACTTGGTGTGTGGTGTGATCCTGGCAGGATACAGCAGGATTTTTTTCCTGCATTTCATGTGGTTCCCTGAATAGCCACTAGGTATCTTGGTGAATTGCACAATCTAGAGAAACCACTGAAGTTTCATCATTCGTTTCTACAGACTTCCAGATAATCGGAGTCACCTAACCTTCTAGTCTCACTTCTTCCAAATAATACTGTACTGACTGGGGGAGAATTATTCTACCCACTCCCTCATTTCGTTTTCTGCCTTCCTCTCCAAGGCTCGTATGATGAAAATTGCAAAAACCCAGCAAATGCTTCTGCCAGTTTCCTCATTAAAAATAGGAAGATGGTCATACCTAATGTCTTGAGGATCATGGATAGAATATTTGGAAAAGATATAGAAATAGAGAGCCTAATGAAAGATCACAGCATGACTGCAACTTTTACAAGTCATTGAAAATAAGTTTACTTTAGGTGATGATTGTTTCTTCATTCTTTTCCTCATTTTATAACTATCTGGCCTCTGCCCATTTCGCCGTGGTGCAATGTTGTATGCATTGACTCAGGTTTATGAATACATCAGAAGGTTCTTTGCTGCTTCACTTACGTGGAAAACTCACAAACCACCTATACATTCCAAAAGAGGGGAAACAGCTCATCTCTATTAATTATGGTCCATTTCCATGATAGGATATTATGCAAACATTAAAAATCGTATTTTATTCTGAGTGTTAGTATATGGATTGTTTTAATTTAATTATTTATACTTTTCAGTGTAATTCTTCTCTGAGCATACTACTTTTGGAGTTAGGAACACAAATCAGTAAATGCGATTTCTTTTTTTAACAAAAACGAAAGCACCTGGTTTTTTGGCGCAAAGGTATCCAGGTGCACCACAGGGCCTTCTGAAACATTTTCCTTTGGATTTTTGTTTCCCTAGGTGAGCTGTCAGGGAGAAATGTTGAAACAGGTCAAGAGATGTTCTGCTCAGGTTTCCAGACTTGTGCCCGGGAGGTGCTTCAGTACCTGGCCAAGCACGAGAACACTCGGGACCTGAAGTCTTCGCAGCTTGTCACCCACCTCCACCGGGTGGTCTCAGAGCTGCTGCAGGGTGGTACCTCCAGGAAGCTATCAGACCCAGCTCCCAAAGTGATGGACTTCAAGGAGAAACCCAGCTCTCCAGCCAAAGGCTCGGAAGGTCCTGGGAAAAACTGCGTGCCAGTCATCCAGCGGACTTTCGCTCACTCGAGTGGGGAGCAGAGCGGCAGTGACACGGACACAGACAGTGGCTACGGAGGAGAATCGGAGAAGGGCGACTTGCGCAGTGAGCAGCCGTGCTTCAAAAGCGACCACGGACGCAGGTTCACCATGGGAGAAAGGATGGGCGCAATTAAGCAAGAATCCGAAGAACCCCCGACAAAAAAGAACCGGATGCAGCTTTCGGATGATGAAGGCCATTTCACTAGCAGTGACCTGATCAGCTCCCCGTTCCTGGGCCCACACCCACACCAGCCTCCTTTCTGCCTGCCCTTCTACCTGATCCCACCTTCAGCGACTGCCTACCTGCCCATGCTGGAGAAGTGCTGGTATCCCACCTCGGTGCCAGTGCTATACCCAGGCCTCAACGCCTCTGCCGCAGCCCTCTCTAGCTTCATGAACCCAGACAAGATCTCGGCTCCCTTGCTCATGCCCCAGAGACTCCCTTCTCCCTTGCCAGCTCATCCGTCCGTCGACTCTTCTGTCTTGCTCCAAGCTCTGAAGCCGATCCCCCCTTTAAACTTAGAAACCAAAGACTAAACTCTCTAGAGGATCCTGCTGCTTTGCTTTCCTTCCTCGCTACTTCCTAAAAAACGACAAAAAAGTTTTTGTGAATGCTGCAAGATTGTTGCATTGTGTATACTGAGATAATCTGAGGCATGGAGAGAAGATTCAGGGTGTGTGTGTGTGTGTGTGTGTGTGTGTATGTGTGTATGTGCACGTGCGTGCACATGTGTGCCTGCCTGTTGGTCTAGGACTTTAAAGCTCCTTTTGGCATAGGGAAGTCGCGAAGGATTGCTTGACATCAGGAGACTTGGGGGGATTGTAGCAGACTTCTGGGCTTTTCCCCACCCAGAGAATAGCCCCCTTTGATACACATCAGCTGGATTTTCAAAAGCTTCAAAGTCTTGGTCTGTGAGTCACTCTTCAGTTTAGGAGCTGGGTCTGTGGCTTTGAGCAGAAGGTACTTTCAAAAGAGGGCTTTCCAGGGCTCAGCTCCCAACCAGCTGTTAGGACCCCACCCTTTTCCCTTTATTGTCGACGTGACTCACCAGACGACAGGGAGAGAGCAGTCAGACCGAGCTTTCTGCTAACATGGTGAGGTAGCAGGCACTGGCATAGCAGGGTAGTGGTTTGGGGAGGTTTCTGCAGGTCTGCTCCCCACCCCTGCCTCGGAGGAATAAAGAGAATGTAGTTCCCTACTCAGGCTTTCGTAGTGATTAGCTTACTAAGGAACTGAAAGTGGCCCCCTTGTACAAGCTGAGCTGCCCCGGAGGGAGGGAGGAGTTCCGTGGGCTTCTGGTACCTGTTTCTAGGTCTAACCATCAGTACTTAACTGTTTAGGGATCCAAACCAAGGTCTGAGAGACACAGACACCCCGAGCGAGCACCCCAAAGTGCACGAAGCTGAGTAACAAACTGCTGCCTTCAAACAGAACTAGACTCAGTTTTCAATTCCATCCTAAAACTCCTTTTAACCAAGCTTAGCTTCTCAAAGGCCTAACCAAGCCTTGGCACCGCCAGATCCTTTCTGTAGGCTAATTCCTCTTGCCCAACGGCATATGGAGTGTCCTTATTGCTAAAAAGGATTCTGTCTCCTTCAGCGAAGTTTTATTTTTGGTCCAGAGTACTTGTTTTCCCGATGTGTCCAGCTAGCCCCGCAGCAGCTTTTCAAAATGCACTATGCCTGATTGCTGATCGTGTTTTAACTTTTTCTTTTCCTGTTTTTATTTCGGTATTAAGTCGTTGCCTTTATTTGTAAACCTGTTATAAATATATATTATATAAATATATTAAAAAAGGAAAATGTTTCAGATGTTTATTTGTATAATTACTTGATTCACACAGTGAGAAAAAAATGAATGTATTCCTGTTTTTGAAGAGAAGAATAATTTTTTTTTTCTCTAGGGAGAGGTACAGTGTTTATATTTTGGAGCCTTCCTGAAGGTGTAAAATTGTAAATATTTTTATCTATGAGTAAATGTTAAGTAGTTGTTTTAAAATACTTAATAAAATAATTCTTTTCCTGTGGAAGAGAAAGATGGTCTCCTGAATTTTTTTTAAATAACTCAATTGGTGTGATATGGCTGACTCCCATGTCCTTCCTTCTTGGCTTAAGCAAACCAGTTAATCTCAGTGTAATTTCATTCAGCTTTTCATGTGCTTTGTATTCAATCAGAATAAGCTTAGTCAACTTGGCAGGTAAATATTGGTTTAATTTTTTTTTTTAACCCTTGCCAGGGGTTCACGATCATCCTCTACCTCTCCAGAGTTAAGTAAAAAGCATATTTTCCCCCGCCTGCTTTCATCGTGATCCTTGGAACTTGACAGAAAACCAAGGTATGATATCGTGGGCTGCAGTGTCTGTGGAGCCTGCGGGAGGGAGAGGCACATTGAGAAAAGATTTACTGGATTATTATGCAATACTAATTGATGCTGGGATAGCACCTCTTTGCCAAAGCAGTCTAGCTTTCTCAAATCTATCAAGGTCTAATGGATTTGCCATATCCTGTCTTATTCCTGCTGGAGGCAACATTCCATAATTATTTTCTACATCCTTCCTGGACTTCCTCTCCGGTGTGTTTGTGCGTGAATGAATATTGGGTGTTCCTTAGACAAGTGCTCTTACTGAAAAAAAAAAAAAAAAAAAAAAAAAAATTCCATGGGAAAGGTGGGAAATGACCCAGTCGTGTATTCTTGCCTCTCCTTTGCCTTGATTTCCAACATTCCTGTGGGATACTCCCTCTCAGAGGTGTCGTGATGTTTCCTGATGGCCAGCGCCTGACTCAACAGGCTCCAGCTCCCAAAGCATCCCAATCTGCCAGAACCCCCTGGTTGTCTGGAGCACAGCAGGGAAGCTGCCCCTAGGGATTTCTCAGTCAGGCAGAGGCTCCAGCTGACCATGAAGACTGCTTCACGTGTCACCTTCCCTGTCTCCTGATGGGCCAGCAGGTGAAAGTGAGCATTTTCTGCTTGTGCTAGATGCATACGGAATGCACATAACTGTCCCCAGGCCACACAGGCTGTTGTGCAAGGAGCCGGGACCAGGAGTTGGAAACCTGGCATCGATAGCTGGTGGTCTATCACCTCCCTCTCCACGCCTGCTTTTGACTAGATAAAATAAGAATTCCGAGCCCTTCTCACAAGTCCTGTAGCAGGCAGATGGCAAATTCTGTGTGCCACTCTTTCTCCCAGCTCAGCGCCTGGTCTTCCAGGTCTCAGGCCTGTGAAACACCTCAGTTGCTCCATGAATTGCCAGACCTCTCTAGCTAGACTTTTTTGGAAAAAGCCCAACAAATCAAACTTATCCTGGTGATACAGCCGGGGGTTGAAATCAAGACCAAACTCTTTTGCATGACCCTCTCTTTTTCCTAGGCCACTGCAGGAGGAGTAGCTACGGGGAAAGGAGGAAGTGGTTGGAGCAACCTGAACTAAAAAAAATTATTTGAGGGTTCCACACAGTCAACCCAGAATCCCCCTGTGGGAACCTGCCCCTGTCAAATAGCCCCTAAAGTTGCAGCTGTCCCTCTACTTCATTTTCTGCTTCCAGTTCGCCCTTAACCTTTCTTCTAGCCCAGTTTTGGCGGCATCCAAGTGCGCTCAGAGGGAGGTGCGGGGGAGGGGCGTGTACCCCAGCCTAATGCCCACTGCGGACAAAGAGGACTTCTGTTTAAAAAGCGGGGTGTGTGAGCTTCAGGGGGCGAAGCGTTGGCTCCGGGGCCAAGAGGAGGTGGCAGGAGGCAGGGGAGCGGAGGCTGGGGATCTGGCCGCCTTCAGACAGGGCGTGATCCGCCGGGCCTGCCGGGATGGTCTCACCCAGCGCTGACCTGCCTCGCCTGTTGACACAACGTCACGTTTCCGACTGCAGCCCTTTCATGTGCGGCCCGCGGCTAAAAGCGGCTGCCGGTTCCTGGAAGCAGACGTGCCTGGCACCGCGTCAGCAGAAACCTGATCCCCGGGGAAGCTTGGCAAGGCCTCGGGATCGCTCGGCCCCCAGAAATAGGGCCTGGCAGCGGGCGCAGGACGCCCCCCCTCCCTCGCGCCCAGCAGGAGGGAATTCGAGCGCTCCCCGTCAGGGGTGGGAGGGAGGGTTGGGTGGGGTAGGGAGCCGCATTTAGGCAGAGCACGGGGACCAGGGCTTAATTAACTAGAAGCTAGAAACTTCCCACGGGTCATCGCTCACTAATGCACGTCAAACAACCTAGAAATATCATTATGGGTACTATTACAATTCACATTTTGTAGATAAATAAAAGCAGGCTCAGAGAGGAGAAGTAACTAGCCCAAGGTCACACAGCTTCTGAGGGGGCTAAACGTTTTGTAGGATGGTGGATCTGTTGGTTTGTAGATCTCCCAATTGGATCCAAGGAGAAGGCTTTCACAGAGTCGAGTTGTTAATGACTATAATAATACAAATATGGATATTTATTACTAATAATAATTACAGCAAATGTGTTTGTGGCATTTACTATTTGCCAGGCACTCTCCAAAGTGCTCTACATACGATAACTTAATTATCACAGCAAGTCCATGAAATAGGTAAATTAGTATACAGTTAATGACCTGTAGGCACAGAGAGGTTAGGTAATTTGCTTGAAGTGACACAGCTCCAGTGATGAATTGTAACTTAAACCTACGAAATTTGGCTGCAAAGTTTATGTGCTTAACTATAAAACTACACTGCCCTTCTAATTAAGTTAATAGTAGTAAAAGTAGTATTAATTACAATTATTACTATCTTGTTTTGAGTACTTTCTTTGTGCCAGGTATTAACCACTTCATGTGAATTGCCTCTACTTATAGCAACTGTGAAGGGTAGATATTAATATGCCCCTTTTTTAAGTAAAAAATTTTTAAACATGCTCATTTTACAGATGAGAAAACTGGAGTTCAAAGAGGGGAAATGCCTTATCTGAGGTGACACAACATGTAAGGGACAAAGCCATCCCATTTTCTGGTATGGAACTGCTTCTACACGGAGCTCCTGTGATGTTGGGCTTTGATACACATTATCTCATTTAATCCTCCAAATAGCCCTGCGGAATCGTTACTGAGCATCATGCTCAGCCTGTGGGTGAGACAACCAACCTCATAATAAAGTTATTTGCCCAAGTCTTTATTTGTTCCTTACCAATGTCCCCACACACCATCCCACAGCGAAGAATGGGCCCATCCTCTGGTTAGAGAAACTAACCCAGCATGACTATCATGGAATATGGGGGGGGGGGGGGGCGGGGGAGGCACCCCATAGGTTGACTGTGCTAAGAACCAGAATCTGGGCTTGAAGAAACTATATCAAAGTATTGTGGGCCAGGCACGGTGGCTCATGCCTGTAATCTCAGCACTTTGGGAGGCCCAGGTGGGAGGATCACTTGAGACTGGGAGTTTGAGACCAGTCTGAGCAACATGGCAAAATCCTATCTCTACAAAAAATACAAAAATTAGCCAGGTGTGGTGGTGCACGCCTGTAGTCCCAGCTACTTGGGAGGCTGAGGTGGAAGGATCACTTGAGCCCAGGAGGCAGAGCTGCAGTGAGCATGATTGTGCCACTGCGCTCTAGCCAGGGTGACAGAGATATCCTGTCTCAAAAAAAAAAAAAAAAAAAAAAAAAAAGGATTCTGTGGGTAAGGGGAGAGATTCCTTTTCTCATGTCTCTCCTAAGGTTAGGAAAGGTATAAGCCTAGGGGACTAGCAAGGTATGAACCACCTGGGGCAGGGTAGCTCTGCTGGAGGGAGGGAGAGAAGGAGGCAGGCAGAGACTGAGTTCCAAGCTCTGTCTCTGGAAGGGAGCCTCTGCAGGATTAGAGTCCAGGCCACCACAGCTCCTGTGCCTCTCAGATTTCTTTGGCCCACCCACACCCTGGCCTGTCTCTCCCCTTTGGCCACCATCCCAGTACTTGGCTGGTGAGGGGTATACAAAAGACTGCTTCGCTTTGTGGAACGGGGCCAGGATCTCAGGTTAGAGAGGAGACAGCATGTGTTGAGTTCCCACATGGTTTCATATGAAGACTGTGTGTTAACGGGATCAGCGTGTTCTCCTGAGACCCAGCATTCCCTGAGGTATCTGCCACGTGGCGTGCAGGGAGGGAAGGCTCCAGGTTTCTCACCCTTCATCGGCAGGAACAGCTTCCTTTTTCTGTCTCACTACTGTAATAGTTTGTTTGAACAAGAGTTTTATTGCTGAAAAGACATCACAAACAAGTTTTGAAGGCCGCAAATGACAGCCCCTTCCTCAGGCGCTGCCTTCACCTCACTCGCCTCTTTCCCTAGGATCCAGAGGGAGGCTGAGGCCATTCAAAGCCACCCCAACACACACCCCACCCAGCACCACCCCCTGTTTATCCCCAGCCATCTGTTTGGCCCGACAACCACAGCAGAACATGAGCCGGGTGAAGCCTCTCCCATTGGCCATGGAAGCCAGTGACATGCTCATCTCGCGGCTGGGCCATCCAGTCTTGTGATGTGGCTGGATTTGGGCCCAGAAGGTTTCTTCCACTATAGATGGGGCCCTCCCTTCCCTGGGGATTCTCAGCAAAAATGTGGAGGTGGGACATGAGGGTGTCACAAGGCTGCTGGGTAGGGGGGCCAGCCTCAGGCTAGGACCAAAGGAAGTAGGGCGGGCAGCCAGCCTCTGCTCACCCTAAGTCCCGGCCCTGTTCTCCCACGCCTGCACCCACCTTTGAGGAGGCAAAAGGGAAGAAACTTGTGCTTATTTGTTTGAAGAGCAAATATGTTTTTTTGAAACTGAATTACGGATGGGGATGCGGGGGTGGGAATTATGCAAGGGTCTCAGGGGAATTCAAGCAGGGGGAGGAAAAAGGAGGGAAAAACCACTCTTTTCTCAGATAAAAAAAAAAAAAACCTGTTTCTTAAAGTTTTAAATAAAATATCTAATATTTTGTATCTCTTTTACCGTGGAGAATTTAAAACATATTCAAAAGTAGAAACAACGATATACGTTTCTCCAAAGAAGATATACAAATGGCCAACAAGTGCATAAAAATATGTTCAATGTCATTAGTCATCAAGGAAATGCAAATCAAAACCACAATGAGATACCACTTCACACCCACTAGGATGGGTATGATATTAATAATGACAACAACAAAACAATGGAAAATAACAAATGTTGTCGAGGATGTGAAGAAGTCTGAAGCTTTTGTATATTGCCAGTGGGAATGTGAAATGATGAAACCACTATAGAAAAAAGTTTGGCAGTTCCTCAAAAAGTTAAATATGGAATTACCATATTACCCGATGCCATTTCTATGAGTTATATACCCAAAAGAATTGAAAACAGGAACGCAAACAAATACATGGACACGTATGTTCATAGCACTGCTCACAAGAGTCAAAAGGTGGAAATAACCTAAATGTCAATCAGTTAAATGGATAAACAAATTGTGGTATATACATACAATGAGGTACTATAGAGCCGCAAAAAAAATTATTAAAGTACTGGTATATGCTACAACATGGATGAACCTCAAAAACATTATGATAAGGGAAAGAAGCCTGGCAAAAAAAGTCACATGTTATATGGTTCCACGCATATGAACTATACAGAATAAATAAATCCATAGAGACAAAACACAGACCGATGGTTGCCAAGGGATGAGGGAGGGAGAAAATGGGAATAAAATGGGTACAGGGATTTTACTTTGCAGTGATAGAAATGTTTTGGAACTAGCCATGGGGCAGGGGGGTTACACAACATTGTGAATGTAATAAATGGCATAGACTTGTTCACTTTAGAATGGTTACTTATATGTAGATTTTACCTCAATAATTTTTTTAAGTAGATAGAATAGCATAATGAACCCTCCACTTATCAGTCTCCCAGGTTCATTAGTCATTAATTCATGTCCAAGTCAGTTTCATCTGTAATATATACCCATCCACTTCCCCTGCTCATGTATTATTTTGAAGCAAATCCAGATATCATCTAATTTCATTTGTAAATATTTCTAAAATATTTAGTATATATCTCTAAAAGATAAGTGTTATAAAAATGACTATAATATTATCACACCTAAAAATATTTAACAGTATAAAAAGGCAACTTTTTAGACTAGTTCTCTAAATAAGAATATAGATTGTTTTCAAATTTTAAAAATATAAAAAGTGATCAGAAAAAAGAATTTGTTCCCTGTCCCTATGCATCATCCTGGTCTCTATGCCTTCACCAAACTCACCCACAAGTAGGCAAATAGGCACTGTTTTAACTACTTTAGAGTTTATTGGCCAGCCATGTTCGTTCATACCTGTAATCTCAGCACTTTGGAAGGCCAAGGTGGAAGGATCACTTGAGCCCAGGAGTTCAAGACCAGTCTGGGCAACATAGTGAGATCCCATCTCTATAAACAATTAAAAACTTATCAGGGTGTGGTGGTGCATGCCTGTAACCCCAGCTACTCAGGAGGCTGAGGTGGGAGGATAGTTTGAGCCCAGGTTGGAGTGAGCCATGATCGTTGCTACTGCACTCCAGCCTGGGTGACAGAGTGAGATCCTGTCTCAAAAAATAATAATGTTTTTTAAAATAGAGTTTATTTACGCCTGTGCATATAAATATGGATGTGGGCTGTCATTTGTCCCCTTTTTCCACACAAAAATAGCATGCTGTTCACACTGTTCTGCACTTAGTATGTCTTGAGGAGCTATCCACATGAATACATAGAAAGGCTTTTAATTCTTTTTTACAACTACGCAGTATCTCATTGTATAGATGTCCTATAATTTACTTGACTAGTTCCCTATTATGAACATCTGGATTATTTTTGATCTTTTGCTATCACCAGCAGAGTTGCAATAAGTAATTTTATACACATGTCATTTTGCAAGTCTCTAACAATATTTATGGGGTAAACTCCCAGATGGAATTGCTGGGTCAATGTCATGAGCATCTGTCATTCTGATGGGTATCGCTCTGTGGGACACAGGTCATCCTCCTCTAGAACCCAATGTTGTTGCCTGTCTTGGAGGCAGTTTGCAAGAGATGTCAGAAAGCTTAGAACATGTATAACTTGAGACCAAATGATTCCACTTCTAGGAGTTATCCTAAATACGATTTTTAAAATTAATTAATTTTTTTTAAAATAAAAAATAGAGACAGGGTTTTGCTATGTTGACCAGGTTGGTCTCAAGCTCCTGACCTCAAGCAATCCTCTTGCCTTGGCCTCCCAAAGTGCTGGGATTATAGGCCTGAGCCACCACGCCCAGCCAAGAAGTTATTAATCAGGCTTTCAAAGACTAAGCTACAAGATTGGACATCCTTGTGCCATTCATAGGTAAAACAAAAAAGGAGGAAGAAAGGGAGGGACAGAGGGAAGGAAAGAAAAAGAAAATCAGAAAATGGCTGAGAAGGAGACTGGTTGAGTAACTTACAGTATATGCAAATACTGGAATGCTAATAGTCATGAAAAATTATGTTAGGAAAGTAAATTTATTATTGTTTATTTGTTGTAAAGGGAGAAAAAGTAGGCCACAAAATAGTATGTTCAGACTGGTCCCATTTTTAAAAAATAATAATATGTATGCTTCTAAATGTTCTCTCTGCCTCACTTTGAACAACTGTAAAATGAGGACAATAGTGTTTAGCCTACTGAGTTGTTGTGAGGATTAAATGAGTTTCAATGTCTAAGATGCTTAGAACAGTCTCTGGCACAGAGGAAGCTCCATGTCAGAGTTAGCTAAAATTAGTGTTATTATTATTATTATTATTTTAATAATTGTATTGTAGTTACAGAGGAAAACGGTCTGGCAGGCAATACAATAACATTTTAACCACCTTAGCAGGATTTAGAATTATTGGTTACTGTTTCTTTAAGATTTTTGCTTTTCTCTATTTTCCTTTTTTTTAAAATTTTATAATGAACATGTGGTATTTCTGTAATATATATCATGAAGTGCCACAAAAGGAGTGGAGTGGGGGACAAGAATGGAGTTCAAGGTTGTCATGGACATTTGCACCCAGCAGTCTGAGGGGATGATGTGGAAAGGAGAGGCAGGATGCTTTTTTGGTTTTGCCAGCTCAGCCTTGGGCAGGGCCAACCCTACACCCTGGGAAGAAGGCAACTCCCTTAAAAGGGTGAATGGAAGATCTGGAGAAGGCTCTCCCTGCCCACATGCACATAGGAGCTTTTAACAGGGACCTTAACAATTAGAGAGATGAAAAGGGGTTCGAAAAAGGTGCAAAGAACACTCAATAGGCTGTGAGGGTCTTGGGATGGGGGCCCTAACTCATTCACTGCAGTGCTCCCAGTGCCTAGCCTGAAACAAAGCTGAAATTCAGTCAATGTTTCCTGAATGAACAAGTGAATCCAGACTCTGCTGTGTGACCTTGGGAAAGTTCTTTCACCTTCCTGAATCTGTTTCCTCATCCATCAAATGGGGATATTAGTGATCTTGTAGAGATTGCTGTGAGGATGAAAAGAAATCCTAATGTAGAATATACAGCATCTAGCTACAATCAGGTATGTGGTAGGTGCTCAAGCATTTGTTGATTGAATGAATGAAAGGAGCCTGGGCAACGTAGCAAAAACTCTATCTCTACAAATAAAAATTAAAACATTAGCCGGTCATGGTGGCAGGGACCTGTAGTCCCAGCTACTCAGGAGGCTAAGATGAGAGGACCTTAGCCTGCAGTGAGCCATGACCATGCCACTGCACTCTAGCCTAGGTGACAGAGTGAGACCCCATCTCAAAATAAAAATTTAATTCAATTTAAAAATAAAAGAAAATAAAAAAATAAATGAAAGGAAACAATGACATTTATAGGAACTTATTCACTCTAAAGTGTAAATATATACATATGTGTGTGGTGTATATATGAGATCTCTCTGATATATATATATATATAGATATATACATATCTCAATCAGACTGTGTGCTAAGTACTGTATTAGGCACGATACATGCATTATCTGGTGCAATCTCCATTTTCACATTTACAGAAATTGAGACTTAGTGAGATTAAGTGACTCACCCAAGGTCACACAGCAAGCAGATGGCACAGACAGGATTTAACTCAACATATGACTCAAAAGTCCTTGCTGAAAGAGCCCAGGAGTTCAAAATGGACAGAGGCATGAGGAGGGAAGAGGGTCAGAGATAAGCTCCCCACTGTGTGCACACTGCTGAATTACCCATCAGGTAGACCTGGTGTGTGCTCAAAACACTGGGAAAGCAGCCCCAGCTCCCTTCCATTTCCCAAAAATTGGAAAATAATTTCTTTTTGGTATTTCAAAGAAAAACGTGGAGATCATCTTATGATTAAAATCAAGGCCTTATTGGGGTTTCTCTAAATTTATTTTAAGCTTTGTGTTTTCAGTTTGCACTTCGTATGGGGAGGAAGGATCAGAATACTCATGTCTCAGTTAGACATTATCCAGCAAGGTGAGGCTAGGTCTCCAGAGTCTGAGCGGGAGGCAGCATGGACACCCACCTGGCCCCTTCTTCCCCTGGGGCTCACGTGGCAGTGTGAGGGGTATTTCTTAGGGCAGTGGCCTTGGCTCCCCTGACCCGTGGCTTCTCACGGTCTGCCTTTCAGACAAGGCGCTCACTGTCCAAGCATGTTCCAAGCCACCGGCTCAAGTCCCAGCCAGCCCAGGCCTATTGCAATGAGTCAGCCTTTCACTGGGGAAAAACGTGGTGACTGGCCTCCAACTCATTTTTTCCAACTTGGCCCTTGTCCTGGGCTGGGTTTGGGGAGACCTTCATTTTTCCCTTTGGGATTCGGCAAGGGTCCCTAGGAAGCAAGGGCGCTGGAATTCCTTTGGGGCAGGTGGAGTTGCTGCAATTCAGCCAAATGAGGGTACCTCAAGGTGCCCACCTGGTCTCTCTCCACCTCTCCCTGCTCATATAAGCAAAAGTAAAGGCCACAGAGGGTAAGTTCTTATGGCCCTTACAGTTGTGCCCAATCATGGGGAAGGGGATGAGGAGAGGACTTATAAAGTCAAGTCCACCCTTGGCATCTTTCACAGGCCGTGCTAGTGCAGCAACCTCAGGTACCTGGAGCTTGAGGCACACTTGGCCTCTTATCAACTAGTGGTGCCTTCCTGAAAGATGATGCTCCCTTGGGCCCCTTGAATTTTAAAGCAAGCACCATTACCTTCGGTGAACCCTCCTGCCCCCAGCTATATGCCAGGGTTCTGGTTTCAGAGCTGTTCACCTTACCATCCCTTCTGACTCACCTCTGGCTTCCCAGGGCTTTGTGAGGCCTCCCCTGCATGGCCAGGCTGATATAGATTCTCCCTAGGGTGACCAGGTGGGAGGGAGGAAGAGGCAATGACCATTAGTCAAAGGGTGGTGAAGGTGTGTGAGGGCAGGGGTTTAGCCCTCGTGGATCCCACAGTAAATTCATTCTCTCTGGAGGAAACATTAACCTCACTACTTCTGAGGCCCTTACTTAGAACCTCCTATTCATTTTTGCAATTAGCAAAGATTAACCTCTCAATAATTCATTCATTCAGGGAACAGTTATTTATTGGTACCTTTACATGCCAGGTACTGGGCTTTGGGGCTACAATGGTGCACAGAAGAGTCATGCTCCTGTCTTTCTGAAGCTGATAGTCTGAGAGGGACACAGATAGTAACCTGGTAATTACACAGATAGATACCAGCAATCCAGTATCAATATGCAGGAAGAGCACAGAAGAGCAGACAACAGTGCCTGGAGTGGTCTGGGGTGTTCAGGGAAGGTGTGCCTGAGATAGATGGGTAAGTGGGCATTGTCTCGTTGAGATGGGGGAAAACACATTGGGGTCCTAACCCCGAGTACCTAGATAGTGACCTTATTTGGAAATAGGGTTTTTACGGAGATAATCAAGTTAACATGAGGTCATTAGGGTGGGCCCTAATCTTGACTGGTATTCTTATCAGAAGGGGAAATGTGAACACAGAGACAGACATGTGCACAGGAAGAATGTCATGTGAAGATGAAGGCAGACATCAGGGTGATGTTGGCTGCTACAAGCCATGGAATGCCGAAGATAGCGAGCCAACACCGGGAGCTAGGAGAGAAGCTTGGAACTGATGCTTCCTCACAGCCTCAAAGGAACCAAATCTGCTGACACCTTGATGTTGAATTTTTAGCTTCCAGAACTTGAGATCATACATTTCTGTTGTTTAATCCATCCCAATTGTGGTCTTTTGTCAAGGTAGCCCTAGCAGACAGACTCAGTGTTCCAGGCAGAGGGAACTGCACATGCAAAAGCCCTGGAAGTGAGGGGAGGGGAGGTGGGTTTGAGAAAAGAGGCCACCCTGGCTGGAATGCAGAGTCAAAAATTCCTTTATCCAGACTGACAGGGAAGCAGATCAGTGTGGGCACCTCAGGCGACTATTAAAACAGCAATAAAAATAACCACCTTAAAGATGTGTAGAGTGTACCAGATAAGCCTGGGGAGGCAGGAAGTGACTAGAGCTGTGCAGGGGCTTCCCTGTAGGGGTAGAAGTGGAGCCTTTAACCTCAAGAGAGAGGAGAAGCTAGCAGGGTACACAGGCGACCTAAAGCCTCGTTTGGGCTGTGTGACTTTGGGAAAATGGCTGTCTGTCTCTGTGCCTTCGTTCTTCAATCTCTCCCCTTATCTGGGACATTCTGTGACCATGTGACTAGCAGTGTGCTCTGTGTTGCTGTCTCCTGTGTGGTGAGCCGGTGCGACGGAAGAGAAAAGAATGAAAATAGCATTGGACACAGTTGTGGATCTTATGGAGCTTATAGTCTAATTGGGGAGATGACATTCATTCGGGCCACTGCACAGTGAAAATGCTGTGTGTGTGAAGTGGACAATGTCAGACATTCTGAAGGGCTAAAGTGGTGGCTTCCCTCATGGGGGGTCTCGAAGTCTAGTGGGACCCCAGATACAATTTCTATGGTGTATATCTCCACCCGCCCCACCACTCCATAATTAATAGGTCTGGGGAATGGGTGGGGGTTAACACGTGACCCGAGCTGGGCCAATCAGGATCTTTCCCTGGATTTTTTAGTCAGGAGCTAAGGAAGAAAATGCAGTTTCTCTCTTGGTGGCTGTGTTTGCTGCTATATAGAGAGGGCTGATGTGAGGGAATGGAGCTGACAGGCTGACCCAGAGAGAGACAAGAGGGAAGGAGAGAGAGAGAGAGGGAGGGAGGGAAGGAAGGTGGGAGGGAAGAGGGAAAGAGAGAGAAAGAAAGAGAGAAAGAGAGAGAGAGAGTACGAGCGAGCCCCTTGGCTTCCCTGGCCCTGCTGCATCTCTGCCTTTCCCCTGGGCTTACTGGAGATCCCCTACCCGCACATTCTTCACCCTGCATTTATCAGTTTCCCCTAGGCTAGCTGGAGAGGAGTTTCTGTCACCTACAGTCCTAGGAGTTCTGATTCACACAGGGATCCCCCGTGTCAACCTCAGCCACTGTTTATGAGTGAGGTGATGAGACCCTGCTCTTGGCCCTAGTGTGCGCTATTGTGTCAGGGACCAAGATGCTGTCCCTGCCCTCTTAGGAAACCCTTCATGGAGGCAAAGGCCATCTTCACTCTTTACATTACAGGAGGCGCTTGAGTCTTCACCATGCCTCTGTGAGCCTGGCCACATTTGTTTCACTTTGCAAACCCTGCAAGTCAGGAATTAAATCTCCCCTACCCCAGTCTTACAGTTGAGGAAACTGAGGCTCAGAGGAGGAGAAATGCCTTTGTATCTAAGTGGCAGAGCCTTTTCTGGGCCTCACGGTCCTTAAGATGGTACACGTGAAACAGCAGCCCAAGCCCTGATCAGGGAAAAAGTAATCATCCTTCATTCATGAATTCACCAGTGAACGTTTCCCTACAAAAAAAGAAGAGATATTACCAAAGGTTTGTGCAGAGCCCGAAGTGTGAATTCAGGAAGGCAAGCACAACCTTTTATCTCTATAAGCCCAGTAATCACTATACACACAAGGTCAGGCATAAGTTAGGTGCTTAAGAGATGTTTGCTGAAAAAGAATAAGAGCAACGTCTTAGTTACTGAGTGATTACTATGTGCCAGGCACTATTTTAAGTGATTCATGGGTATTCATTTAGGTAACCCTCACCCAGCCTTGTAACGTTGGTACTGTTATGCCTGATTGATTGATTGATTTAGACAGGGTCTCACTCTGTCACCCAGGCTGGAGTGCAGTGGCATGATCATAGCTCACTGCAGCCTCAAACTCCTGGGCTCAAGCACAATCCTCTCACCTCAGCCTCCTGAGTGACTGGAACTGCCTGGCTAATTTTTTATTTTCTATTTTTTGTAGAGACAGGATTCAGTATGTTACCAGGACTGGTCTCAAACTCCTGGGCTCAAGTGATCATCTCACCTCGCCCTCCCGAAGTGCTGGGATTATAGGCATGAACCACTGCCTCCAGACTATTATGCCCATTTTAGAGATGAGAGGGCTACAGCAGAGTAACCTCTCTGAGCTCACACAGCTAGTAAATGTCAGAGGGACCTCCAGCCTTCTGGCCTCAAGTGCACTCCTGACCTTAGACTGTATTGCCTATCTTCATATGATTGAATGAATGAATGAAAGTACATCTGCTAGCTACAGGAATACACATACACATACATTTCAGGAGAGCTTTCATTGGAGAGAGCTACAGGGTTGTGAAGCCTGGAGAAATTTAAGCTCCAGAAAATTCTCCAAGGAAGTGGGATGCCATGAGCCTTAAATCTGTGTGGGACTTTTGAATGTGAAAAGAGATATGCACATTTCGTTCTGGAATCTCCATATACTCAAATCAACATAATAATTGCTTTGAGAGCTTTCCCTGTGCCCCACACCCTGCCTACTTATCTTTGAATCTTCCTGCCCTCTCTGTGTTAGGGTGTCAAAGGCCTGTCTAATCACTCTCCTAAACCATTCTCCCCTCATCTCCTGCAGTCCACAGGAAGGTCAGCCTCGTGGGGTGTTCTTTGCAAAGCCACAGAATCTTCCCTTGATAATGACCAAGTTTCCAAGGCAAAAATTGACACATGCTTATGGCATCCACAGGCCCAAAGAGTTGAGGCCAGAGAGACCAAAAGTCCAAGATCTGAGTTGGCCAAGATCCAGCTTGGAACAGAGCCAAGGATGCAGGTGGACAGGCCTCGGGGCAGATGACAAAGCTGGGGGAATTCTCTTTACTTGCTTTTGCTGGAGGGCTAGATTTCACTATCTCCACTGAAGATCTTGAGAGCACCCATTTCACCCTGGGGCAGGGACGGGCTGCATGTTAGCTTTGAGGCCAGGCCAACCACAAGACAAGAAAAGACACATCCCAACTTCAAAGGGCTGCCGAAGACCAGGGCAGCTGAGCAGAGCTTCATGCCCCCCAAGTGAATCTAGCTGCATCAGGCTCAGGCAGGTGCAGGGTAGGATAGAGCGCTGCCTGCAGGCTCAAGGGGAATCTTAATTGCCAATGGGAGATTAGATTGGTATTTATTTTCCATCCATCTTCATCTTTTAGGAGAACAAATTCTGGGATCTTTTGGGGGAGTCCTAGGGATAAAAGTCCTTAAGGGAGAAAAATGGCCCATAAAAACGCATCCTCACTCCTAGACGTATTATTTTTTATATAAAAATTTCTTTCTTTATCAAAGAGAGATGAGGTTTCACTATATTGGCCAAGCTGGTCTCAAATTACTGGGCTCAAGCAGTCCTCCTGCCTCAGCCTTCCAAAGTGGTGGGATTACAGGTGTGAGCTGCTGCACCCTGCCCCTAGACACATTAGAACTTTAATAAGTTTGGAGCATTTTATTTGCTGCTGGAATTATGCTAAGCGCTTCATATACATGACCTTGTTTAATCCTCAGGATACCCTAGTATAGAGATGATGACTCTCCTTATTATATGTCCCAAGGAAACAGAGGCTCAGAGACCTTCTCAATGTCGCACAGCTAATAAGTGTCAGTCAGGGGTCAAACCCAGGCCTGACTTCAAGTTCCTCGCCCTTAACCACAGTACTATGTTAGGTCCTTTTTAGGCACACATGTTCACTAGAACCTTGATGTTTTGCTTGCATCTGTTTATCCAGCAAACATGTATTAAGTACCTATTATGTGACAGGCCCTGTTTTAGATGCTGGGGATATAGTAGGGCATAAATAAAACAGACAAAATCCCTGCCTTCAGTGAAATCAAAATAACATTAAAAGGCAAAAGATTATTGTCTCCCATTTTATAGCTGAAGCAACTGAGGTAGGTATTCCTTTTCGTCTGCTTACCCCTCAGATTCATTTATTCACGTGTTTTGTTGTTATTGTTGCTCAGCAAATATTCCTTGATAACTTACTAGGGGTCAGGTGCTGTTCTAGGTGCTGAGGTCCCAGTGGGGATCCAAATAGATGTGATCCCTGCCCTTGTGGAATTAGCGGTATCTTCAGATTGTTCCTGTGTGTCTTCCTAACCTATAGCTGCTACTCAGGGTACATGAACAAGCAGTACTGACTTGTGTCCCCAGGAAGCTGATGCTGTTCCTCAGACAGGCCCAAAGCCAAAGGGGCAAGTCCAGTGGTATGCAAAACAACCAAGTCAGCACAAGTATTTGGGATCATAGGTGCCCTTTGCTCTCCCCATATAGTGATCCCTGCCCCAAGCTGTGTTAGAATGCACTCTGGGGTAAATGTTAGTAGACTCTGTGGGGAGTGGTGGTTCCCACCTGCAATCCCAGTACTTTGGGAGGCTGAGGTGGGAGGATCAAGTGAGCCCAGGATGTCAAGGCTGCAGTGAGCCATGATCGTGCCACTGCACATGCAGCTTGGGTGACAAAGTGAGACCCCCATCTCTAAAAAGGTCAGTGTCTCTGGGTGTTAATTAGTTGTGTGACTTTGAGCCAGTGAAGCTCTCCAAGCTTCACTTTCCTCACCCCTAAAATGGAAATTGAAACACTTTTCTTGTTTGAATATTTCCAAGAATGAGATGAATTCAAATGAAATAATGGCTATGTGAATATTTAATTTCCTGAACCGTAGATATTATTTCAGTGTCTTCCAGGTCTTCATTTCCTATTACCACAGTGCCTCAAAATGGCTCTTATAAACTCATTCACAAAAAAGTATAAGTAACTGATGATATTTCAAGTCTTGTCTTTCCCAGGCCTAAAGACTTTCTTATAAGAAAAAAAAAAAAAAAAAAAAAAAAAACCTGTGGAAGAGAACTTTGGATTCTGGCCAAATAGAGTAACAGGTACCAGATTTACCCTCCCATCTGAAACAATTAAAAAGTACCTTAACTCTGTCCTAGACAAAGTTCAATGGCTTTTAGAAGAGTACAAACATATCCAATGTCCAACAAGATAAAGTTCCCAATGTCTATCATCTAATCAAAAGAATTCCCAGTGGAAGTGCCTTGGACTGGAATATGAGCTCCCTGAGGCCAGAGATTTTTATCTGTTTCATTCTCTGCTGTATCTTCAGTTCCTAGAAGAGTGTCTGGCACACAGTAGGCATGCAATAATGATTCGTTGGATAACGAATGAATGAATCGGGGTGTCAGACATCAGTGAGGATAATGGGAGGTGCTAATCTGTGCAGGGGTCTCTCCCAAAACCCCAGAAATCACCTGGCACTTAAGGCCTGCCTAACTGATAAATTCCTCAAGTCAGCCCAAGCATGGCAGCCCAAGCATGGAGGATGAGACCCTCTAAAGAGTGACAGCCTTTAGGGGAGGGACACATCTACATGCCCTGTCTCTGTCTCGAGCCCTGTCATCACCTCGGGAGGAAGAGGAAAGCTTGTTACTCATTGATAACCATCACTGTAAACGACTCCTCCACACGGCACCCCTCCCCACCCCCTACCTTCCAGCCCTGGCCTGTTTACTGGAAGATGCGACCCTGTTTTTTACATCCTGAGCGATGACAGATTTCATCACTGGCTTAAGGCAAGACAGAGAACCTGGGTGTCAGGCCCTGGTGATAAGTCATGTCAGATTTTGGGTGGTTGTGGTAGTGGTGGTGGGGGCAACTGTAGCCGTTACCACACAGGTTTATGCCTCGATATGCTCATTCATTTGTTAATCCTTTTATTGCGTACATATTAATTTGGGTCAGGCCTTGTGCGTGGGGGCTCCAGACACAAGACAAAAATGACAAAAATGAAAATGACGGTGATTAAAACGAATTGCAAAAGCCACCATTTTCTGAATGATTCCTTCAGAAGGCAACATGCTGGCGTGGCTAGAAACGTAATTCTGAGCAAGACACCCAGGTTCCTAGTCTTAGCTCTGCTTTTTCATAGCAGTGTGACCCTGGGCAAGATACCTAACCTCTCTGAGCCTCCATGTTCTCATCTCTAAAATGGGGCAATTGTGATTAAATGAGTTAACCCAGTTAAACCGTGTAGAACACTATTCGCTATTTCTTTGCTTGAAGTCATATTAAATACTTTACAGCCTCAGTCAGAAGAGGGGAATTGTATCATGGTTAAGAGCTCTGAGTTGGAACTTGGACACCCACTTACTGTGTGACTTTGAGCAGGTAACTTACCTTCTCTGAACCTCAGTTGCCTCATCTGGGAAGTGATGCAAAGTAAATTCCACAAGGGTAGGGAATTCTGTTTTGTGCACTCCTATCTCTACAGTGCCTTAAACAGCACGTGGCCAATAGTAGATGCTAATGCAGTAACTAGGACAAGTTATATAAATTGTGGGATACAGTGCAAATGAAAATGCAGGGCCCTTGTTTTAAAAATTATTAAGAATTTTGGGTCAGGTGTGGTGGCTCATGCCTGTAATCCTAGCACTTTAGGAGGCCGAGGCAGGCAGATCACAAGGTCAGGAGTTCGAGACCAGCCTGGCCAACGTGGTGAAACCCCGTCTCTACTAAAAATACAAAAATTAGCTGGGTGTGGTGGCAGGCACCTGTAGTCCCAGCTACTTGGGAGGCTGGGGCAGGAGAATTGCTTGAACCCAGGAGGCAGAGGTTGCAGTGAGCCAAGATATGCCACTGTACTCTAGCCTGGGCAACAGAGTGAGACTCCATCTCAAAAAAAAAAAAAAAAAAAATTATTAAAAATTTCGTCTGGGCTCAGTGACTCACACCTGTAATCCCAGCACTTTGGCAGGTTGCAATCCCAGCACTTTGAGGTTGGGAGCTTGAGACCAGCCTGACCAGCCTGACCAACATGGAGAAACCCCATCTCTACTAAAAATACAAAATTAGCTGGGCGTGGTGGCACATGCCTGTAATTTCAGTTACTTGGGAGGCTGAGGCAGGAGAATCGTTTGAACCCGGGAGGTGGGGGTTGTGGTGAGTTGAGATCACGCCATTGCACTGTAGCCTGGGCAACAAGAGCTAAACTCTGTCTCAAAAAAAAAAAAAAAAAAAAAAAAAAAAAGAAGAAGAAGAATTTCAAGACAGCATTGGTGGAGAATTAAACCAAGTGTGGGGCCCTTCTAAGTGTGGGGTGGCCCTCTGTGACTGCATAGGCCATATGCCCATGAAGCTGGCTCTGATCACAATACTTCCCAATATTGTTGTTATGAGGAGAAAGGGAAAGTGAGTTAAAGTGTATAGGACAAGTGGCACATACCTGGCCCAGAGTAGACTCTCAATGCTAACTGATATTACTCTTATCATATTTAATGTCACTGACAGCCCTGTGAGAACAGATAGGTGTTATCCCATCTCACAGGTGAGGGATTAAATGACTTGCTCAGGCTGGGCACAGTGACTCACGCTTGTAGTCTCAGCACTTTAGGAGGCAGAGGTAGGAGGATTGCTTGACCCCAGAAGTTCGAGACCAGCCTGGGCAATATAGCAAGACCCCACCTCTACCAAATCAAACCAAACAAAATAAAACCCAACTTGCTCACTGCCCTAGTGTTTTCGGGAGGTAGAGGCAGGATTTGAACTCAGGTCAGCTGACGTGTGAGAGAAGGGTGGGTGGAGGAAGGGGGAAGGCCCAGAAACCTCGCAGGTAGCTGGTAGGGAGGTGTTTGGGGTTTGGACAGCTGCTCCCTCCTCTAGGGCTGGCTGTCCCATCAGCGGGGGGTTGTTTCTGTTGCTCAGTGCGGAATCTGCAGGCCTGGACAGGCTCTGAGCTGGGAAACAGGAGTGGCCCTGCCTGTCCTATGACACACTGAGAGCGGAGGGGGCTGTGGCCAGCGGGGACGTAGGGGAGTCACACCCGCCAAAGCCCAGCTCAGAGTCAGGACTGGGGCCAAAGGGGCAGAGGCTGGGCTGGCCGTGGAGGTCCGAAGTGAGGGATTAAAATCCAGAGTGGCCGCCTCTGCCACTGACAGCCCCAGCTCTTCCCGTGGCCCCAAAGGCCGGTGTGTCCCTGTCCCACGGGTTTCCTCATCTCCCTCCCTCCCATGTGCCTCCCTGCTCACCTCAGTCCCACTGGCCTCCCTGAACCTCCTGAAAACCAACCAAGTTCTCTCCCCACACAAGGACTTTGCTGTTGGTTTGCCTCTGCTGTAAACAACCTTTCCCTGGCTCCTTCACACTTACCAAATCCTAGCTCCAGTGTCACCTCCTTTAAAAAGCCTTCCCTTGGCTGGGCATAGTGGCTCATGACTACAATCTCAGCATTTTGGGAAGCCAAGGTAGGAGGATCACTTGAGCCCAGGAGTTTGAGACCAGCCTGGGAAACAGAGAGAGGCCCCATCTCTACAAAAAATAAAGATTTTTAAAAAGCCTTCCCTTCTCTTCCTTTCTAAAGCGCTGCCATGTTCTCACTTCTTCCACATCCCCCTGCAATGCCTGTTTTCCATTCCAATCTGCGATTCCCATTCCCTTCCTTATTGACTTGCTATGTGTTCACCACCTGACTCCCTTCAGTAGAACACACACAGATGAAACCTGAGGGCGGGGGCCATGTTCAGGGCTCCATTCCTCTCATCTAGAGCAGTGGCTGCCACACAGCCAGGACTCCATGCATATTTATTGAATCAGTGGGCTAATGAATAGCCAGCTGTACCATGTTGGAAAAATGACTTGTGGTCTTTGAATCTGTTTCCCCATCTCTAAAATGAGATTGGGATTCCCGCCTCTGTCACCCACGCTGGCAAATGGCATGATCTCAGCTCCCTGAAACCTCCGCTTCCCGGGTTCAAGAGATTCTCGTGCCTCAACCTCCCAAGTAGCTGGGATTACAGGCACCCACCACCATGTCCAGTTAATTTTTCTATTTTTAGTAGAGATGGGGTTTCGCCATGTTGGCCAGGCTGGTCTTGACCTCCAGACCTCAAGTGACCCGCCTGCCTTGGACTCCCAAAGGGCTTGGATTACAGGCGTGCCTGGCCTCATGCCACTTCTTTTTTTTTTTTTTTTTTTAAGACGGAGTCTCACTCTGTTGCCCAGGCTGGAGTGCAGTGGCCGGATCTCGGCTCACTGCAAGCTCCGCCTCCCGGGTTCATGCCATTCTCCTGCCTCAGCCTCCCGAGTAGCTGGGACTACAGGCGCCCGCCACCTCGCCCAGCTAGTTTTTTGTATTTTTTAGTAGAGACGGGGTTTTACCGTGTTAGCTAGGATGGTCTCGATCTGCTGACCTCGTGATCCGCCCGTCTCGGCCTCCCAAAGTGCTGGGATTACAGGCTTGAGCCACCGCGCCCGGCCTATCATGCCACTTCTTAAGGTAGATTACAATCATACGATCAAGCTACCATTTATTGAGGACTTACTGTGTTCCAGGCACCGTACTAGATACATAAAACCCGGCATCTAGAAAGTGATCAGTTAATCACAATATTCCCTATGTTACTACGATTGCTACTACTAAACTCTGTAGGTTGGGGTCCCTGATTGACGGACTGAACCCTTGATCCTAAAATCCCCCCGTTTCCCCCACCCCCAGAGGCTACCCCAAGGAAGAGAGACAATCCCAGGGGCTTGAAACAAAGGGAACATGCTGGAAAGAAAACTACTCTGAGGCAGGGTGTAGTGGCTCATGCCTGTAATCCTAGCACCTTGGGAAGCTGAGGTGGGCAGATCACTTGAGGCCAGGAGTTCAAGACCAGCCTGGGCGACATGGTGAAACCCCTACTCTACAAAAAATACAAAAATTAGCCGGGTGCAGAGGTGTGTACCTGTAGTTCCAGCTACTCAGGAGGCTGAGGCAGGAGAATCACTTGACCCCGGATAGCAGAGATTGCAGTGAGCCAAGATCACGTCATTGCACTCCAGCCTGGGTGACAGAGCGAGACCCTGTCTCAAAAAAAAAAAAAAGAGAAAAAGAGAAAAAAAAAAAAGAAAAAGAAAAGAAAACTACTCTGATATTCTCAAAGGGTTCCTTCTTTTTGGATTTCTCTGTCTCTCTTGAGGATCCCATCCCACCCCCCCCCCATTCAACCCCGCCTTTCCCAACCACATACCAAGAATAAACCTCACACCCTGTGTGCCTCGAGTGTCATAGTTTCCTGCCTCTATGGTCACGGGCTGCTCGGGCTCAGAGGGATTTTCCAGCTCAGGGCAGTGCTGGTGGGACCCGAGGCAATGTGACATAGGAGGAGCTGTGATGAAGACCTAGAAGGAGGAAAGCCCCGAGCAGATGCTGACAGAGAACTGGAGTGGGGCCTCACAGAGGTACCTGGAGTGCAGGCTCCCGGGAAGGGGAACCAAGCCTTGCCTCTGATTTCACCAAGTGCTCTCAGAGCAGGCCATCCGGCAGCTTGCTGCCAGCCAAATGCTACTGACCAAGGACTTCCAAACTGACCAGGCCCAGAACAAGAAGTTCTGTTTAGCGTCTGGAGATCTATGGCCAGGCTGGATCCTAATGGATTTCAGTTTAGAGGGCTGTCCACTCCTTGGTGAAGTCCTATTTTCTTAGCCCTCTCTTCCCTTTGAACAGTGATCAAGGACTCTCCCAAATCCTGCTCTAATCCCTCATAGCCCCACTGACAGCCATCACAGACACCCTCCTCAGAGAGCCATTTCTCCTCCTTGGTCTTTCTCTTCTAATTTCCACTCCTGATATCTAGCTAGCTACTTCTTCTAAACATGTCAAGGGACCTAGTTTCCAGTTCTGCTCTGGCTCTTACTCAAGCTACTTTTTATTGAGGACTTACTGTGTTCCAGGTACCATACTAGATACTTAAAACCCAGCATCTAGAAAGTGATCAGTTAATTGCAATATTCCCTATGTTACTACGATTGCTACTACTAAACTCTATAGGTTGGGGTCCCTGATTGAGGGACTGAACCCTTGATCCTAAAATGCCCCCCTGTTTCCCCCACCCCCAGAGGCTACCCAAGGAAGAGAGACAATCCCAGGGGCTTGAAACAAAGGGAACATGCTGGAAAGAAAACTACTCTGAGGCAGGGTGCAGTGGCTCATGCCTGTAATCCTAGCACCTTGGGAAGCTTCTAGTAATTCCCAGCCCTTCTCTGTGCCTCAGTTGCCCCATTTGTAAAAGGGGCCCTAAAGGGTTCCTTTCAGCTCTGACATTCTAGGATCCAAAGTATGGAGATTAAGCCACAAGAATCTCCACCAGAAGGTAGGGGATCCAGCCTGGACCACACCCTCAGGGCTTGACAGTGTCCTACCCAGCACCACTTGCCCACCTTCCTAGCTGTGTGGCCATAGCCAAGTTTCTGTTGAATGGACAGAGGGTAAGATGTTAGGATTAAAAAGTCAAAGTCAGCCAGACGTGGTAGCTCATATCTATAATCCTAGCATTTTGTGAAGCCAAGGTGGGTGGATTGCTTGAGGCCAGGAGTTCGAGACCAGCCTGGGCAACGTGGCGAAACACCATCTCTACTAAAAATATAAAAGTTAGGTGGGCGTGGTGGTGTATGCCTGTGGTCCCAGCTACTCAGGAGGCTGAGGCACAAGAATCACTTGAACCTGGGAGGCGGAGGCTGCAGTGAGCAGAGATCGCACCACTGCACTTCAAGCCTGGGTGACAGAGCGAGGCCCTGTCTTAAAAAAAAAAGAGAAAAAACCTCAAACTAGCCAACACAGTGCTTTCTAACCCTAGCAGGAGTGCATTAAGAGGAAGCCGTTATGAATTTAGAAGGACAAGAAGACAGAAAGTCTGAAGAAAAAACAAGTAGCCAAAGAACAATCCGTTTGACAAATATTAGGAGCATCTCCTATGTGTACTGAGGTTACAACATGGATATGGAGCTCAAGAACTCAGAACCCAAGGTGCTTAAGGTGGAGGAGACAGATTTGTCAACAAATGTTGTTACACCCTTCTGACTATTCCCTGGCATCTGTGGCCATTGTATACAGTTGTGTAGGTTGCTGACTGCACAAGGGTGCTGGCTCAGGCATAGAGGGGCTGAAATTCAGGTCAGGTCCCTTTCCTAAGCATGGGCCTATGGGGCTGCATCTTCCCAGAGGGGCACCTTCTCCTAATTCTTACAAATGTGCTGTGTGGGCTGGCCTAGCCCCTGCAGCATCCACATGACCTTGTTCTGACCCAATCAGCTCCCCAGCTACGAAAGCACTCATTTTAGGTACAATTTACTCACCCCTCCACACACACCTATTACCTCATGAGCACTCCATCATCCTTAACTTGGCCTTCAAGATTCTTCGTGACCTGCCCCCAGCTCCTTCTCTGCCATCTCTACCATCTCCTTCCCTGTCATACTCCTCATACCACACAGTCCACACGGTATAGTTTCACTTCCTTGAAGGAGCCATGGTCCATCTGATCTTTGCATACGCTGCTTCCTCTCTCTAGAATAACCCCCTTTTCTCTGATTGGCTGGCTAATGTCTCAAATGTTCAGATCTCAATTTAAACTTGATTCTCTCCAAGAAGCCTTTGATTTTGTTTTGTTTTGAGACAGAGTGTTGCATTGCTGCCCAGGCTGGAGTGCAGTGGCGTGGTCACAGGTCACTGCATCCTCGACTTTTGCCCAAGAGACCCTCCTATCTCAGCCTCTCAAGTAGCTAGGACGATAGAAACAGGGCACCATACCTTTTTTTTTTTCTTTGATAGAGGTGGGGTGTCACTGTGTTGCCAAGGCTCAAGAAGCCTTCTTTGAATCCTCTCCACTCCCTTCCTTCTCACCCAATCAGATCACATTCCTGATGCCCTCATAGTGCCTGTACTTCTCTAAAGCATTTGTCAGAATTATAATGAAATGATTAATAGTATTAATTATTGATTATTGCCTTTCTCCTCTAGGAAATTAGAAGCTCCTGGAATATGGGGACTGTGTCTTTTATATGCTGTATATGCTATATAGGCCATCTATCTGCTATATGCTAGAATCCTAGTGCATATAGTAGGTGCTCAATAAATTATTATTGAATAAATGAATGACTATAGCTTGACATAATACAGGCCATTAGACAGGTGGCCTGTTTCTACTTATTTGAGGACAGGAAGGCTGTACATATAGCTGGTGCTCAATAAATAATAATTGAACAAATAATTACTGACTAAATGAATGACTATAGCTCAATATAATGCAGGCCAGTGGACAGGTGATTCCACTTGTCCGAGGACAGGGAAGGCTGTACATGGCGAGGTCTCCTTGTTTCAGAGGGGTCTGGGGAGACAAGTCAAACTCCCCAGGGACTCTGGGGACAGGCAGGAGCAGCATGTGCTGAGCCTGAGGGGGGCCAGTGCAGAGGGGCCACTCCCAGATGCTTGGCCATTTTTGTGGAAGCCAGAGGTCTCATCTTCGCCAGTTTTCTGGGTGTCCCAGGATGTGGCTTTGCTGAGAATATTTATGAGAGATTCCCCAAGTCTCTGGACAGAGTGAGCGTGAACCACATATGGTTCCAAACTCTGTCATAAAACCACAACTTGGCTGTGGGATCCCTAATGCGCAGTCTTGACTTGGCCAGCAATCTGGGGGAAGATTGTTCTCCCGGACGCAGAGAGAGCCACTGTGGTTCAGGGAGAGCAGAACCAGGAGGCCTTAATGAATACCTTCTCGAAGCCGACCTTAAAATGCTTTCAGCTGTGGGGTGGGGCAAAGCCTGCTACCCCCATGACAGGGCATTCCCGGGCCAGTTCATTTATCTTGAATTTAGACTTATTAAATTTTAAATTTAAAAATTTTTTAATTACCATGGAACTTCTCGAACACGTTCACTACAGGAGAACAGGATGATGAACATCACATCCAATACTCAGCCTCAAGGGCTATCAATTCACAGATAATTTTGCTTTATTTTTGCACCACCATCCCCATGGAATAGTTTAAATCAGATTCCAGGCAACATATAATGTTATTTGCAAGTGCTGTGATTGGTTACTCCCTTTTAAAACACAAGCAATCCTGTTCATTATAGGGAAAAAAAATGTTTTTGTTTCGTTTTTCGGGTTTTCTTTGAGACAGAATCTCACTTTGTCACCCCGGCTAGAATGCAGTGGCGCAATCTCAGCTCACTGCAACCTCTGCCTCCTAGGTTAAAGCGATTCTCCTGCCTCAGCCTCCCAAGTCGCTGGGATTACAGTTGCCCACCACCACACCCTACTAACTTTTTATATTTTCAGTAGAGAAAGGGTTTCACTGTATTGGCCAGGCTGGTCTCGAACTCTTGACCTCAAGTGATCCATTTCACCTCGGCCTCCCAAAGTGCTAGGATTGCAGGCATGAGCCAATGTGTCTGGCAAAAAAAAAAAAAAAAAAAAAAAAAAGTTTTTAATTAAAAAAAAATTACATATAATCCAATCACCCAGCATTGATTTAAATGGTGTGGCTCCGTCAAAAGGAATCACTCAGGTTGCATTTGCATCTTCATTTTGTCACCTGTGATTACATGACCCTGGGTGCGGTGCCTCTCCGAGCCTCAGCTTCCTCAGGTGTAAAATGGGTGTGTGCTTGGTACAGGGTTGTTGTGGGGTGAAAGGAGTTGTTACTACTGGCTTGATGCCTGGCCCATAGAGCACAGGTGTGAACAATGACTGCTGATGGAACATCCTGCCTGATCCAAGGCCTACATGTTTGGCATTGGAGCTCACCAGAAAGCACAGCTGTTTCTTCCACAAATCAGCCCAGTTGCTCAGGAAGGAGGGCGGCCCTATGTAGGAGGGAGCACTTCTGCTTGCCTGTGGGAGGTTGGAATCTCAAATCCTTGGGTCATCTTAAATTGCTTCTAGAAGCTGACCTCAGTGCTGGGTTCTTGACTAATCCACACCATTCAATCAGGGTGACTTTTGCCTTAGAATTCCACGTCGCTTGCTCTGGAGGGAAGGGAAGAGGAAGGACTAAAAGGAAGATGTGGCCTCAACCCTCCATTTTACAGATGGAAAAACTGAAGCTCAGCTGGTGAAGGCGCTAAGATCCCAGGGCTGCTAATGGCAGAGACAGGACTGGAGGCCAGGTTCCAGCTTCAGTTTTCTCACCTGCAAATGGGTAGGTGAAAGCAAGGGAAATCCAGCTATTCTTAGAGGCTGGAAGCCCACCAGTCAGAAAGGCTAATCCTGTCGTGCTGACCAAAAAGTCACTGAGGGATTTCTTTAGTTAAGATGAAGGCAGCTTCTAAGAATCAGGGACTTGTGTTTTCTCCCAAGAGACTTTTGAAAGCAAAACTTGCAGGGACCCCCCTCCTGAGAGACAGGAGGTCACAGCTGAGGTATCTGGCCAGATGCAAAGAACTTCCCTCTCTGTTCTTGTTAACACTGATAAAAAGGCTTCCTTCCTCATTCTCGGGACCAGCTTTTCACCCCTGGCCGCCAGCCGACTCAGCCCCCATACCCCTCTTGTCATACTATCCTCCCACCGCCTCCACCCGCTTGCCACCCCGGACTTGACCTTGTCCTGGACTGTCCCTTCAACAAAATTCAGGGCCACCCGACTCTTCTTACCTTTGCTGGTGCCTCTTCCTCTGTCTTGCACTGGTGGGTTCATGTTTCACTTCTCCACCAGGGCAGTGGGTGGAGACCACGAGAGCTGTCCCATCACCTCATGTTTGGCAGCTGTGGTGGGCCTGGGTGGGTGGGATAACGGTGTCTGGTTCTGGTTCTGCTGTCAGGAGAGGGCCTCTCCACCTGGCCAGCCCTGGTTTCCTCTTTTGCACCCTGGGGAGAGTCACATCTCCCTCACAGGGTTGGGAGGTGGAAACTGGTGATCATGGCTAAGGTGTATGGAGTATCTACTATGTGCCAGGGATGTGGGATTTATCTCACGTAAGCCTCCTGACAATTCTGTTTTACACATGGGAAAACAAGCTCAGTGAGATGAAGTGGCTTGCCGGTGGCCACCACGGAGTGACAGGTGGAGGAGCAGCATTTGAACTCGGGTACTCAGCCCCCAGATCATGAGCACTTAACCACATCCCCACACCATCTTCCTAAAAAGTAACATCTGTACGACACCCTCGGAACTAGCAGCAACAGAAGCTGCAGACTTTTGGAAAGGGAAAGTAGCTCCTCCATTCCACCCCCACCATATTTTGATGACAACTATGGACTGGATGCTCCGGCTTTCTTATCTCACAAAGGTGGGAAGGCAATAGTCTATGATTTCACTGGCACTCTCTCGTGTACTGATAAGGGAAGTAGCAGCTCAGACAAGTTAAGGAAGTTGAGCAGGATCACACAGCTGGTCTGTGGCAGCAGGGAGAGTTGAATGCATGCTAACTTGTTCAGTTATTGAGCACCTGCTGCATACCAGTCTGCAGGTCAATTGCTGGGTATGCTGTGGGATCTACAACAGGTCTCCTGCCCTCTCAGGTCTTACAGCTAAAGGAAGGGTGTTGATGGTGGAAATAGTGTGTTAACAGATTTTTTTTTTTTTTTTTTTTTTTTGAGATGGAGTCTGGCTCTGTCACCCAGGCTGGAATGCAGTGGCGTGATCTCGGCTCACTGTAACCTCCACCTCCTGGGTTCATGCAATTCTCCTGCCTCAGCCTCCCGAGTAGCTGGGATTACAGATGTGCGCCACCACGCCAAGCTAATTTTTGTATTTTTAGTAGAGACAGGGTTCCCCCATGTTGGTCAGGCTGATCTCAAACTCCTGGCCTCAAGTGATCCACCTGCCTCGGTCTCCCAAAGTGTTGGGATTACAGGCTTGAGCCATCGGGCCAGGCCAAGTGACAGATCGTATAGCTGGGCTGATCATGCTCCACAGGGCTGTCTCCCTTGGGCTGTTGACATTGAAATGGCAAACACTGGGCAGCCAACTCACCATTAATTGCCAGGATGAATGGAGCCACCGCAGCTACAGGGCTCTGGCAGCTAGACCCTATGGCCACAGCAGGTCTTTTGGAGTGACTTTGAATGGCTTCCCATGCCCCTACTGTTTCTTGGTTTCTCCTGATAACACCCAGCCGCTGTCAGGCCTATGGGCAAGGAGAGGCCTCCCGGGCTGGTAGGGGCTGGGTGGGGCCCTGACTCATCGCCACCCGTGAGCCTTTGTCTGAACACTTCCCCTCCAGAGCACAGGGACACCCATTCGGAAACCAAGGTGAACAAAAGGGTGGAGCCCAGTCTGGGATTTGAGACTGATTATCTATGTCACCGGGGCCCTTTTGGTCTCCAGGTTTCCTCCTTCTCCCTGTCTTCCTCCCTCCGTAAGTGGACATTCATTCGGGCAGAGCCAACCAGGTAGTTGCCTAAGCTGGGGCTGCTGAAGTCTCACCTTAAATTTGTGAAGATCAGTCACCTTCTTCCCCCAATCTCAGCTCCTCCTCCTCTCCTTCTCCTCCTTCTCTGCCTCTGCCTCCTCCTCCTCTTCCTCTGCCTCTCCTCCCCCTCATCCTCCTCTGTCTCATTCCTCAGGCTGCTGTGACTTCTGCTTAATTTCCCTTCCCCTCTCTTTCCCTCTCTGCTATCCCCACTTAGTTTTTCACTCACTTCACTGATGAGGAGTACCACTTTCTCCTTTTCTATTACTTTTCTCCCTGTTTACATGTTAAGAAAAAGTTATCTTTTTTTCCCCAGACAGGGTCTCACTCTGTCACCTGGGCTGGAGTGCAGTGGTACAATCTCAGCTCACTGCAGCCTTGACATCCGGGTTCCAGCCATCCTCCCACCTCAGCCTCCTGAGTAGCTGGGACTATAGGTGCACGCCACCACGCCTGGCTAATTTTTGTGTTTTTGTAGAGATGGGGGCTTCGCCATGTTGCCCAGGCTAGTCTTAAACTCTCGGGCTTAAGAGATCCTCCTGAGTCATCCTCCCAATGTGCTGAGACTACAGGCAGCCAGAAAAAGTTACTTTTCTCCTTGGCTTCAAAATGATATTCCAAGGCTATTTTGTCCTTCAAGAGACATTCATTTCATGTGCTTTGAACATACATATTTGTTGTAAAAAAATATACTGTGGTTATCCTTCTCTTGCAAAAAAGAGACACATGCCATTAATTTTATTTACCTGTCAGTGTGTTGTGAAGGAAGGTCAGAGTCCACACCAGCTTCTCTTCTTTGCAGGTCTGTCTGCTGAAAGTCATCAAGACACTTTCCAACTCATTGTTTCGAACAAGGATGGAGGCACAAGCTGGGAGCGCTGAGGGGCTGGCTTAACTACCAGATTTTGAATCTCACAGCTTGAGGCTTTTGTGCCTCTGTCCACAGAAGTTCTCACCAAAAGTGTAGTGAAGGCACAGGGCCTGGCTTGTGGGATATCTACAAGCCAAAACCAACAGTGAGTTACTGAAAACATATTCCTCTATCACATATGTGTTTAGTCATGGTTGGTGAGAATGAATGATGTGCAGAAGAGAGAGACACACACAGAGAGAAGGAGAGACCGAGAGAGAAGGAGAAAGAGGAGGAGGAAAAAGGGAGGACAGAAAAAGGAAGAGCAGAGAGATGGCAAGAGAAGAGACAGTGAGAGTCTTTCAAGAAAGGAGTCATGGCCGGGCGCCAGTGGCTCAGGCCTGCAATCCCAGCAATTTGGGAGGCTAAGGCGGGAGGATCACTGGAGCCCAGGAGTTTGAGACCAGCCTGGGCAACTTGGCAAAACCCCATCTGTACAAAAAAATACAAAAATTAGCCAGGTGTGGTACACATCTATAGTCCTGCTACTTGAGAGGCTGAGGTGGGAGGATCACTTGAGCCTGGGAGGTTGAGGCTGCAGTGAGCCAAGATCATACCATTGCACTCCAGCCTTGGTGACACTGTGAAACCCTGTCTTAAAAAAAAAAAAAAAAAAAAAAAGGAAAAAGAAAAGAAAAAAAATGATGTCAAGGGAAATACAGAGAGACAGAAACAGAGAGTTCCCAAGAGCAGGAAAAACAGTTAGAGACACAGAGAGACAAAGATGCGAGAGACGGAGAGAGCAAGACTGGGTGGAAGAGAGAGAGCGAGTGAGAGGGAGAGACAAAGAGGACAGAGTACGAGAGGGAAAGGACAAAAGGAGAGACCTGGGAAAGGAGAAAACAAGAGGAAAAACATCAAAAGAACCTGAAGTTTGTAGAGGTGGGAAGGACCCTAAGAGTGAATTATTGATTTTGCCAACACACAACCTCTAGACTCAAACTGTCTTGTTTCCCATTTCCTAGCCGTGCGGTCGAGACAGGTTACAGTATTAAATATATCTGTGCCTCAGTTTCTTCATCTGCAAGATGCAGACAACAGTCACTACCTCATAAGGCTCCTGGGAGGACTGTCGAGTTAATACATTAAGCCAGGAGAGTCCAATCTTTTGGCTTCCCTGGGCCACATTGGAAGAATTGTCTTGGACCCCTTATAAAATACATTAACACTAACGACAGCTGATGAGCTTTAAAAAAAATGCAAAAAACTCCAAACTCCTTTTTTTTTTTTTTTTTTTTTTTAAGATGGAGTCTTGCTCTGTTGTCAGACTGGAGTGCAGTGGTGAGATCTCAGCTCACTGCAACCTGCGCCTCCTGGGTTCAAGCGATTCTCCTGCTAAGGCCTCTCGAGTAGCTGGGACTACCGGCACCTGCCACCACACCCAGATAATTTTTGCATTTTTGGTAGAGACGGGATTTCATCATGTTAGCCAGGATGGTCTCGATCTCTTGACCTCATGATTTGCCCGCCTCTGCCTCCCAAAGTGCTGGGATTACAGGCGTGAGTCACCGCGCCCGGCCTCATAATGTTTTAAGAAAGTTTATGAATTTGTGTTGGGCCACATTCAGAGCTGTCCTAGGCCTGCAGGCCATGGATTGGACAAGCTTGCATTACGCAAATGTTCAAGATGCCCTAGTTGTTGTGATGACCATTTATTGAGGATGTATGTGGTAGGAAGTGTCTTGTGTGGGACCCAGAGATGACAAAGCCCCCGACTCTGTAGTTTAGGGGGAGTCTGTTTTCCAGTTTTCCCTGATCTGTCTGGTTTATTTGTGGTTATTAATAACATATCACTTTCACTCTCAAAGGTGTCCTGATTCAGAGGAGACGCTTATGTCATCACCTTATTTTGGGGGCAGAATGTGAGTAATCGGGCTGGGTGGAGCCTGTAGTAAGCCAGGAGCACCTGCCCCCAAAGCCGATGCTCCTGCAGGCGCAGGTGATGACAGGGGCTTGTATTTGTAGAGTCTCTAATTTTCCAAGAGAAGCAGGAAACTCAGATTTTTATGTGAAATCATCCCATTTTTAAAATAAATGATTTTTTTCGATTTTAAAAAATACACCTTATTAAAAGTTTTCCAGACTTCCTGCCCCCAGTCCAGCTAAAGCACACCTGTGGTTTGGGCCAGCATGTGGTCTGTTTCTAATCTCTAGACTTGAGGAAGTGACAATCTATTGAGAGGAGCTAGACAAGTAAACAGGCAGTTACCACACTGGTGATAAGGGTGATGACAGCAGTGACCCAGGGTGAGTCAGGAGGCAGAGGAGGGGCAGACACCAGAGTTGGAGAGTGGAAACCTGGGAAGCCTTCCTGAAAGAGGGTAACAACTGAGCTGATTCCTGAGAGATGAGTATGAACACATTCCAGAAATGATCATAATGATGGCAGGGAATGTTTCCCCTTGTTGCTTTCTGGGTGTTAGATATTGCTGTAAACAACTCTGCAAGCATCATCTCATTCAACCTGCACAATAACGCCATGAATTAAGGACCAGTGTTATTCTCATTTTTCTACAAGAGTGGACTGAAGCACAGAGAGGTTAAGTAACTTGCCCAAGAACACACAGTGAACAGATGTCATGTGATCTACCCTACATGGATTTAAGTATTATCCTACAAAACTCCGTGGAAGAGCAGAATGACATGTCCAAAGACTAGAAGGTAAAAGAGAGCAAGGCACATTAACAAAACTGAAGATAGGCCACTGCGGCTGAAGTGGGATGTATTCACCATATGGGGCAAGGAGCTGGACTGCCGACTCAGAGGCAGGAAGGTGGACAGGAGTGAATTGGGTCATGCTAAGGGGCTCGGGCTTTATCTTAAAGACTAGAGGCAAGATTGAAAGGCTAAAAGATTTAAAGATCAGTATAACTCTTACTCCTCTCTCCCCTCCTCCATTTAGAAGAAAGCTCAGAGGCTGGGCGTGGTGGCTCATGCCTGTAATCCCAGCACTTTGGGAGGCTGAGGCAGGTGGATCACGAGGTCAAGAGACCAACACCATCCTGGCCAAGATGGTGAAACTCCATCTCTACTAAAAATACAAAACGTAGCTGGGCGTGGTGGCACGCGTCTGTAGTTCCAGTTCCTCAGGAGGCTGAAGCAGGAGAATCGCTTGAACCCGGGAGATGGAGGTTGCAGTCAGCTGAGATTGCACCATGGCACTCCAGCCTGGCAACAGAGCGAGACTCTGTTTCAATAATAATAATACTAATAATTTAAAAAGCTCAGAAGGGCTTTCTTCCCTTACCCTAGGCCACACAGCCCAGTTCTGGGGCCAAGTCCAGGTCTCTGGACTCCTACCAGGACAGGGCCGCACCCCAGGGAGTGACAAGAGGGAAAGGGAGAAGGCCCAGAACAGTGGCTTTCACGACTTTATATTGAAGATTAAAGAGTTATCTCAACAAGAGAAATTAATCTGCCCTGATTCCATTCCCTCGCACACCCTGGGTGGACCCAAGTTGTTCTTTTGGCCTCACCCTAACCCCACCCACCAGCTTGCGAAAGGAGAGGGCTAGGAGACAACTCTCCCTTAGAAAGCCCAGGTTTGGGCTCCACACAGGGCCCAGCAACTCAGAAAAGGCAGCAGATCAGATGGGCTGGAGCCAGCCCTTTGAAACCACCACTGGGTGGTGAATAAAATCACTGGAAATGAAAGCAGCTTGGTCTGTGGCAGCTTGGTAGGTGACCCCGCCCGGGATGAAAGGCCTGCCAGGGCTGGGCTGGGCCAAGCTGTGCACAGAGGCCTGACAAGCCCTTCAGAGGCAATTCCTATCTGTGCTCCCTGGGGTGAATGCCTGCCTGTGGATAGATTGATTAATGTGCAGTTGTGAGGACAACTAGTCAAGACCTGTGGATTTAGATTTTGTCTTGTCTTAGCTTGATTTCAGAGTGGAGTGGTCTCACTGTGTTCTGAGGCCCCTTGGCTGGTGGGCCTGTGCTAGTTTGCATGAGCAAATTCAAACCACTTGGTGGGCTCAAGTGGATAGAGGGACATTTAATGTGTACTACAGAATGCTGCCTTGTGCCAGGCACTGTTCTAGCAGCCACTGGCAGGCAAGTCCCTGATTTCATGGAGCTTATGTTCTAGTAGAGGGATGAAGGCATTGGACAAATTAAAAAGTCAATAAAATAATCTGAGAGATGGTGGCGATGTTTCTAGATGAGACTTTCTCAACCTTGGCACTACTGACATTTGGGGCTGGATAAATTCTTGGTGATAAGGGGCTGTCCTGGGTACTATGGAATGTTTAGCACTATCCCTGGCCTCTACCCATTACATGCCAGTAGCAACCCGACTACTTATGGCAACCAAGCCAAAAACGTTTCAGACGTTGCCAAATATCCCTGGGGTGCCAGAATTACCCCTGCCTGGTTGAGAACCACTGCTCTAAACCAGAGCTGTTCACTAAAAATATAATGTGGCCAGGCATGGAGGCTCATGCCTGTAATCCCAGCACTTGGGGAAGCTGAGGCAGGAGGATCACTTGAGCTCAGGAGTCGGTAGACCAGTGTGGGTAACATAGGGAGACCCCATCTCCACAAAATATAAAAAAATTAGCCAAGCATGGTGGTGCGTGCCTGTAGTCCCAGCGACTCAGGAGACTGAGATGGGAGGGAGGATCCCTTGACTCCAGAATGTTGAGGCTGCAATGAGCTATGATCATGCTACTGCACTCTAGCCTGGGTGACAGTGAGACTCTGTCTCAAAAAAAAAAATAATAATAATACAAGCCACATGCATAATTTTACATTTTCTAGTAGGCACATTAGAAAAGTAAAAAGATACAGTTGAAATAGATTTTTTAAAAATCTATTTGATTTTACCTCAAATATTATTTCAATATGTAATTCATAAAAAGAATTATTAATGAGATATGTTATATTCTTTTGTTCTTACAACATCTTCAAAATCTGGTGTGTATTTCACACTCACAGCACATCTCAATTAGGATAGTGCAACTCCAGACCACCCACCCCTGCTGCCCGAGTGAGGAATTTAAGCGCATGCTGTTGTAAAAAGACAGCCTCAACCTGGAGCCTCGCTTGCTATTCAAGCTGAGTGTTGAGTGTTGTCTCAGACTAGCAGCAGCGGAGCTTGTCACATGGTGGGATCTCGGGCCCCTCTGAATCAGAATTTGCCTTTAAACAAGCTCTCAGGGAATTTGTGGGCATATCGTAGTTTGAGAACTGGGTGAGGAAATCAGAGTGTTCAGGGGCCAGGCATCTTGGGAGTGACTCAAGTCCATAAAATGAAATTGTTCTGTTGGTAGACACTGCATCTTCCTGTTAACTAACTCGAGTCTCAGTTTTCCCATCTCTAGAATGGGGATTATTCAGACTCTTTCTCAGGGCTGATGGTATTTAATAAGTGTGAACTCATCGCCATGCCCCCCTTCCTCTCTGGCCACAGCTCCCCCTTTATTTCATAAAAGCCTTCCTGGAATCAGACTTTCTTAATGTTGTGCCCTAGGTTGAGGATGGGGTGAACAGGAGGCAGTTTCTGCTACCAGGGATGCTATCCCAAGAGGGAAGACCCTGAGCCCAACTGCAGTGCCCACCTGGGTGGAGGAACCCACGTGGAGCGGCCTGAGGGGCCTGGGTGTGGGGTGCGGCTCCCACACCAAACAGGGCATGTGGCCATGTGGAGAATGACCTGTACAGGCTCACACGTTGTGCAAGGTGTGCGTGAAGTAAGGCTCTGTCACTTAGGAGGACTTCCTGTTTCCAAGGACAGAACATTCTAGAAAAATCATTAAGGAGTTAGAGGTTCACTGTTTGGTCACCCTCGGCAAGTTCCTCACCTGGCAAGACTATGTTGTGCAGTCTCACCCTTGCATCTGCCCAGGGGACCCCCCCGCCTACACCAGCCTAGCATCTGGGAGAAGCCCGACCCTCCCTTTGGAGTGCCAATTCCTCTTGATTTCTAGTTCCAACATGTCCAAAATGGAAGGTGCTTATCTCCAAACCCCACGGCTCAGCATGGTGCTCACTTCCCTTGCCTTTCATCACGGCTTGGGCAGGCTCCCCAAGTAGGCAGGAGAGGGTGAAACAAAGGTCAGGCGAGGGCTGAAGCCAAAACAGTGTGGAGAGAAAAGGGTGCCCCTGCCACTACCCCACCTCAGTCAGAGCTGGCATGTGAGTTAAAAAGATTAGGAAAACTTCATGCAGAGACTGGTGGATACAGAGGCGTGAATTGGAGTGGGAGGAATCCCATGTGCCTTGGTTTCCACCTTCCCAGTGAGCTAGAACATGATCTTGGTCAAGCCAGAGTGCTCATGTAGGGGTCATGGCTGGGGGTTCTTCTAGGGGTGGCAGTCATGTTTATGAGGGTGAGTGCTTTAAAAATGACTAAAGCCCCAGTATTTATCCTGTTATGATTCAGAAATATCACCTTGGACCAGGTAAGGACTTCAAAAGGTGGGGGAAAAAAATGGGCTGGGTGCAGTGGCTCACGCCTGTAATCCCAGCACTTTGGGAGGCTGAGGTGGGCATATCATTTGAGTTCAGGAGTTCAAGACCAGCCTGGCCAACATGGTGAAACTCTGTCTCTACTAAAAATACAAAAATTAGCCAGTCGTGGTGGCGGGCACTTGTAATCCCAGCTGTTTGGGAGACTGAGGCAGGAGACTCGCTTGAACAAGGGAAGTGGAGGTTGCAGTGAGCTGAGATCACGCCACTGCACTACAGCCTGGGTGATGGAGCGAGACCCTGTCTCAAAAAAAAAAAAAAAGGAGGCAGGTGGGAGGAAGAAAGAGAAGGAAAAAAAGGAAGGAAGAGAGGAAGGAAAGAAGGAAGGGAGGGAAGGAAGGAAGGAGAAAGCCAGGACGTTTTGAAGTGCCCAAAGAAAGAAAAAGATGGAGAAAAGTGAGGAAAGAAGTGAGTGGAAGAATAGATGAAGGGAACTAGATTTATTGCATACCTAATATGTTACAGGCATTTTACTGTTTCAGTATTTTTCCTTTTCCTCCTCTTCTGCCACTTTCTTCTTCTCCATGTCATGTCCATTTTTCAGGCATGGAGAGGGAGGGCCAGAGAGGCTGCCTTGAGTCAGAGCACCCTGGGTTGGAGTGTCCCTAACTAGCTTAGTGACCTTGGACAGGTCACTTAATCTGTCTGATCTTCAGCTTCCTCATCTATAAGAAGGAGAAAATAATAACCATTTTGCAGAGCTGTGGAAGACTATGTGGAGTAATGAGATAATATATGTAACACCTAGCACATGCTGAGTGCTCAAAACATGGTAGTTATCAGCACGGTTACTTTTAAGTAAGTTGCCCAAGGCCACACAGCTAATGAAGAGCCAACATTTTGACTCAGGCCTGTTGAGTCCAGAGCACACGCATTCCACCACATCAGAGTGACTCACTAGGTAGTGACAAATCAGGAAAGTGCCACATAAACTATAAACCCTCTCTCCCACAGGCATACATTTACACACAGGGAGTGACACCTATTGTTTTTGCCTGCCCAGCAACCATTCCTTTTTATTCTGGAAACTGCATCTTATGGCTTTAACACCATCTCCAGGTCTAGGGAGGAATATGTGACTCAAGCGAGGCCGGCCAGAGTTAATCCTGATATTTTTGTTGAGAAGAAAGATCTCTTTCTAATGAGGTTGTTAAGCTCACAAAAGGTAAGACTAGAGCTAGTGGGATGATTCCTCGTCATCTTATAGGCAGGCAGAGCTGAAAGATTTAAAAAAAAAACAACAAATCTCTAACACTAGCATTTGGGCACCTGGAAACAGCTATGCCTGAAGCCATCTGCTGGATTTTTTTTTCCCCCTGTAGCTAATTTGAATCCAATTTCTGTCCTGCAACTAAGAGTCCTCACTGACTCATTTGAGGCGTGTCTGATACTGAGGCTCATGTACCTTAAACCATCCCAGATTGACTCAACAGTATACAGCCTAAAGAGAAAAAAGGAAAAACAAATAAAGCAAATACTTTCTCTTTCTCACTTCCTTTCATCTTATATAGATATGGTACCTCTGCTAACAATTGCTGGATGAGTGTACAAATATGTCCAAGAAAATCCCTTCACATTACTTACTACTTATTAATGACCTCATTACCTGCATAAACATCATGATTCTTTGTATCAATATCATAGTTGTCCATATCAAACCTGTGTCAATTCCACAAAAGTATGTCAAGCTCCATTTCTGGTGCCCCTTTGAGAAAACTAGAGTTGGTGAGACATAAGTAAGAATATATGTTTTTCTTTTTCTTTCCTTTTTTTTTTGTTTTTGAGGTGGAGTTTCGCTCTTATCACCCAGGCTGGAGTATAGTGGTGCAATCTTGGCTCACTGCAACCTCTGTCTCCTGGGTTCAAGCAATTCTCCTGCTTCAGCCTCCTGAGTATCTGGGATTACAGGTGTGTGCCACCACGCCTGGCTAATTTTGTATTTTTAGTAGAGACAGGGTTTCACCACATTGGTCAGGCTGGTCTCAAACTCTTGACTTCAAGTGATGCAAAGTGCTGGGATTACAGGTGTGAGCCACTGTGCCTGGTCGAGAATCTATGTTTTTCACTCATAGTTTGGGATTGTTCTTGCAGTTGAATACCTCTGAAATAATAATCAATGAATATTTCATTCAGTAAATATTGACTGTCCCCTTCCGTGTGCCAGTCTCCTGAGTTGTCTTAGGATAATAATTATTTTCCTAAATCATTCCATTACTTCTTAGATATTTAGCATTCCAACAAACAGAAAACAAGCTCTCTCCTCTCCCTTCCCAAGGGTTTATGTCTTTCATCTCTTCCTTGGCCATCCAGGTTTCCACCTCGGAGTTGGCTTTATAGCCACTGGAGCCTTCCTGAACCCATCTGTTGGGATACTGAGTCACTGAGTCATAAAGAGGAATGTTTCCCACTAAACATCACACCAGAACAGATAGACTTCCAGCTGAGCCAGCTGGTGACCTGGCCGCCCCTGAGTGGAGAGAATGGGAGACGTGGGAGGTGGGAGGCACACCACGCAGACGGTCACCTCATGGTGACGTCACCTGCCAAACCAGTGACTCACCTCCCAATTCTACACTCTACCAGCCATATCTTGCTCACTTGGAATACCTGAGGGGAATACCAGCCTCCTGTGTTTAGTGAAAACACACACTCGTGAGCTATTTTTTAAAGGCATGGTGTTTTCTTGCTTTCAAGTGCAGGCCTGGGTTAAGGCTGCTTCTGTTTTAATAAATACCCAGGAGTCTCCTTTTAAAGAAAGAGTTGGATGAGAATGGGGATTGCTATGTGGGTTACTTTTTTTTTCTTAAAATTTTTCATTGTAGTAAAATATGCATAACACAAAATTTACCATTTTAACTTTTTTTTTTTTTGAGACAGAATTTCCTCTCTGTTACCCAAGCTAGAGTGAAGTGGTGTGATCATCGTTTATTGCAGCCTCACCCTCTAAGGCTCAATCAATTCTCCCACCTCAGCCTCCCACGAAGCTGGGACTACAGGCATGTGACACCACACCCAGCTAATTTTTTTTTTTATTTTTTGGAGAGATGGGGTTTCACTATGCTGCTCAGGCTGGTCTCGAACTCCTGGGCTCAAGTGATCCACCCATCTCAGCCTCCCAAAATCCTGGGATTACAGGGATGAGCCACCTTTTAACCATTTTTAAGTGCACAATTCAGAGGCATTAAGTGCATTCACAATGTTGTGCAACCATCACTACCCATTCCTAGAGCTTGTTGATCATCCCTTCAATTCATCATCAACTAAATTGTTCATTGAATTCTAATCAAACAAGAACTCCCCATTTCTCTCTCCCTCCAGCCCCTGACACCTCTACTCTACTTCTGTATCTATAAATTTGTCTATTCTAGGTATCCAATATAAGTGGAATCATATTATACTGTCCTTTTGTGTCTGACTTATTTTACTTAGTATCACGCCTTCAATGTTCATCCATATTGTAGCACGTACCAGAATTTCGTTCCTTTTTAAGGCTGAATATTTCATTGTACGTACATACTACATTTCGTTTATCCATTCATTTGTTGTTTTCACATCTTAGCTATTGTGGGTAGTTTACTTTTGAGTCCCTAAAGGTCATTTTTTCTCTTTAGTAGTTAGAAATTCTTCTTTAGAAAGCTTCTCAGAGTTCACCTGCGGACTGGGACTAAGATGGCCAGTTCTAATGACTTCTCAGGGGGACTGTGAAGATAAAGTTAACTCCTGGGTAGCAAAGTGCTTTATACATTCTATTTTTTTTTTTTTTTTTTTTTGAGGCGGAGTCTTGCTCTGTCGCCCGGACTGGAGTGCAGTGGCCGGATCTCAGCTCACTGCAAGCTCTGCCTCCCGGGTTTATGCCATTCTCCTGCCTCAGCCTCTGGAGTAGCTGGGACTACAGGCGCCCGCCACCTCGCCCGGCTAGTTTTTGTATTTTTAGTAGAGACGGGGTTTCACCGTGTTAGCCAGGATGGTCTCGATCTCCTGACCTCGTGATCCGCCCGTCTCGGCCTCCCAAAGTGCTGGGATTACAGGCTTGAGCCACCGCGCCCGGCCATATACATTCTAAAATGTGTCTACCGCCATACCACCCTGAACACACCCTAGCTCTTCTAAATTCTAAAATGCCCCACAAAAATGGTTTTACTTTGTTTGTACTATTTGCTTAGCTTTTCCCTGCAAGCAGGAAAACACACACACACACACACACACACACACACACACACACACGACCCTAGGCTCCTTTCAAATTATAATAAAATCTAGATGGAAATGGTCCAAATGAATGAGGTTTTCCCGGGATGTTTGTATACACTGCAGTCTCTCCATTCTTTCCAAAGCAGAGTACAAGTGTATTAAGTGTTCACATGGACCAGGACACTATTCTGTTAATTACTAAGCATTAATTTACTAGCTTTGGGACATGGATGAGTTACTTCACCTCTGTGCCTCAGTCTCTTCATCTGCAAAGGAGGGACCAAGGTGATAGAACTGACCTCATAGAGTTGTTGTATTAAATGAGGTAATAATGGTAGTGGATTTGGCACAGCGTTTGGCATACCTCAATGTAGGCCTCAATGCTAGTTGCATTGATGTTATCACATGTTTCTTATTTGGAATTACGTTTATCCTCATCTCACATTATTAACACATAACTGAAGATTAAATGCATGGTCTTAAAAATGCAGTAAAAATGCATCAGTTCCAAAGAAGAAGGGCCCTGTCTGCCATGTTAATTGACATTCTGCCAGGCTGCCTGGTAATGGTAAAGACGTCTAGTTTAGGACTCAGATTTGATTTTACTTCCCAGCTGATCTCACATTAACTGGATATTCTACTCTGTAAAATGGGGATAACACCTACCTCATAAGGTTGTGTTTAAGCCACAAGTTCATGCCTGTGCAGCTTTGCAAGACTTAATATATGCTGGCTAGCACTGTTATTATCCTTCTCTGTCTCTTCACCTGGCACACTCGGGGTGCTCAGGAAATACGTGTCAAAATTAATTAAAACAAACATTGCAGCCAGGCGTGGTGGGTCACACCTGTAATCCCAGCACTTTGTGAGGCCAAGGCGGGCGGATCACTTGAGGTCAGGAGTTCGAGACCAGACTGGACAACATGGTGAAACCTTGTCTCTATTAAAAATACAAAAAAAAAAAAAAAAAAAAAATTAGCCAAGTGTGGTGGTATGTACCTGTAATACCAGCTACTGGAGAAGCTGAGGCAAGAGAATGGATTGAACCAGGGAGGCAGAGGTTGAAGTGAGCCAAGATCAAGACACTGAACTGCAGCCTAAGTGACAAATCAAGACTGTGTCTCAAACAACAACAAACAAACAAACAAACACAATAAAACAAACATTGCTGATAGCGGATGGGCCATTGACTCTTAAGAGGTTTGTGAGACACTGATCTATGGCAAGAAAGGTAAGAAAAAAACCCAATCCAACGCAAACCAAACCAAACCAAATCACAGAGGCTAGAAAAGTCAGCTCTCCCAGTTACAGGCTATCTTAGGGCCCTTCTCTGGGCTTTAGTTTTCTCTGGCTTGTTTCTAACATCCTCCCGCAAGTGTGCTTTGAAAACTTGACAATCAGGTACAATATGGAAGGTGGGCCACCGGATGCCTCCAGGGCAGAATCCAGGACCCCTAGTGGGTGGCCTAGTCTCCTGGGGCCTGCACCCTAGAGCCAGTGGTTTCCTGAGTGGGCTGTGCCCCGGGTCACTTCCCGGGGGCGGGTTAGCCTCACTGAGGCGGCCAGGATGCTGTTGGTCTCCTAGGCAACAGTGTGTGACCAAGGAGATGCAGTAAACCAGTGGTGTCATCCTGTGACACCAACCCACCACTCCCCCGCCCCCTCACAGCCGGGCCCCCGGCAGCAGGAAGTGGAATTCTTCTGGGAAAGCGACTGACGTCGCCGGTGGCCGCGGTCCCTGCCCCTGCCCTGGCAGGCGCTGATGCAAGCGCTGCCTCGCGCCTGCAGGCAGGCGGTCCCCAGGGAGCTGGCGCAGCTCTCTCTCCGTCTTGCTCCCTTCCGGCCACCCCCGCCCGGCTTTCCCTGTGAGAAGTCAACAGCTCCTGGGTGGTTTCCCACCGAAAGGCCCAGCGGGGTGTGTGGGGGGAGGGGCTGAAGTGTCTTTGCCCAAACCCGTTCTTCTTTCTCCCCAGCTCCTCCCAGACTGGGTTTGGGAGAATCCCAGCATCTCAACCTGGCCACGTGTCTGGGTCAATATGAAGGGCTCTCGGTGCCTCCAGCCCCTCCCTGGGACAACCTGGGTGGCCTGAGATACCTGGTGCCAGCGATGCCAAGGGAACCGTCCGGACCACTAGGGAACCTTGGGTCTGGATGGGGAGGCGGTGAAGGGCCTCTGGGGAGGAAGTAGTCCAGCCGAGGCTGGTCTCCATCGCCTTCTGCTGGCAAATGGAAGAGTTGCTCTGAAATCCCTCCTGAAACCTCCCAGAGGCTTGGGGAAGGCTGGGGGAGGGGCGCGGCCTGGAATGTCAGAGGCCACCCTTTTCATAAAGCAGTCCGGGAAACTGAGGTTCAGAGAGGGCAGGGTACCTGTCCATAGTCCCGCAGCTATTCTAAGACCAAGTCAGGACCAGAATTCGCACTGAAGCTCACCGTACAATTTCAATGATTTTGTTTTGTTTTGTTTTGTTTTTGAGATGGAGTTTCACTCTTGTTGCCCAGTCTGGAGTGCAGTGGCCCAATCTCAGTTCACTGCAACCTCCGCCTCCTGGGTTCAAGCGATTCTCCTGCTTCAGCCTCCCAAGGAGCTGGGACTTCAGGCCTGGGCCACCATGCCCAGTTAATTTTTGTATTTTTAGTAGAGACAGGGTTTCACCATGTTGGCCAGACTGGCCTCAAACTCCTGACCTCAAGTGATCCACCCGCCTCGGCCTCCCAAAGTACTGGGATTACAGGTGTGAACCACCGCGCCCAGCAACAATCTCCATGCTTTTTAAAGCCAGAAGGCTTCACATAGTTGACTCCTTCTCTCTGAGGCCTTGTGCTCCTGTGAGCCCTTTCTCCATCACTGCATCCCAGCAGTAGTTCCAAGTGTGGTTCCTGGCCCCAAGCCTTTACCAGGGAGTATGTGAAGTCAAAACTAGTTTCATAACAATACTAAGAGGATATTTGCCTTTTTCACTCTTTCTCTTCCGTGTGCACGGTGGAGTTTTCCAAAGACCTCATGACATGCCACGCTGCAATAGACAGACTGCAGAAGCAGATATGAGAAGCCAGCTGTCTTCTATTAAGGAAGACACTAAAGAGATTTGCAAAAATTGAAACTATGCCATTCTTCTCACTCATTTTTTGTTGTTGTTCATTTTAGAAAATACAGCTATTTTCATAAAACATATGTAAATATATAAGGGTTTATTATTTTTAAATGAACTACAAATAATTTAAAAATGGAATTACAAGTAAGTTTTAAGTAATTATTAAAAATAATTACAGGCCAGACGCAGTGACTCACACCTGTAATCCCAGCACTTTAGGAGACTGAGGTGGGCGGATCACGAGGTCAGGAGATCAAGACCATCCCGGCTAACATGGTGAAACCCCGTCTCTTCCAAAAAAAAAAAAAAATTAGCCAGGCGTGGTGGTGGGCTAAAAAAATTAGCCAGGTGTGAACCCAGGAAGCGGAGCTTGCAGTAAGCCAAGATCGTGCCACTGCACTCCAACCTGGGCAACAGAGTGAGACTCTGTCTCAAAAAAAAAAATAATAATAATAATTACAAAATAATTTTTAAATAATTGAATTACAAATAATTAAAATTTTTGTTTGTTTTCTGAGACAGAGTCTTGCCCTGTCACCCAGGCTGGAGTGCAGTGGCGTGATCTTGGCTCACTGCAAACTTCACCTCCCGGGTTCAAGCAATTCTTCTGCCTCAGCCTCCCAAGTAGCTGGGACTACAGGCACACAGCACCACATCGGCTAATTTTTGTATTTTTAGTAGAGATGGGGTTTCACCACGTTGGCCAGGCTGGTTTCAGATTCCTGACCTCAAGTGATCTGCTTGCCTTGGCACCCCCCAAAGTGCTGGGATTACAGGTGTAAGCCACCGCGCCTGGCCTAAAAATAGTTTTTTTTTTTTAAAGAACGTAAATGGTCCTGAGACCACAAAATTTTAGAGCAGCTGTTCTATGTAAAGTGCCTCCTCACAATCACTGCAATATCACCCTCTTGTATTTTATTTTATTTTTTTTAAACGGCGTCTCACTCTATTGCCCAGGCTGGAGTGCAGTGACATGATCTTGGCTTACTGCAACCTCTGCCTCCCAGGTTCCAGCAATTCTCCTGTCTCAGCCTTCTGAGTAGCCGGGAGGCGTGAGCCACCACACACGGCTAATTCTTGTGTTTTTAGTGGATCGAGGTTTCACCATGTTGGCCAGGCTGGTCTCGAACTCCTGACCTCAGGTGATCTACCCCCCTCAGTAGCCTCCCGAAGTGCTGGGGTTACAGGTGTGAGCCACTGTGCACGGCTGTACCTTTTTTATTTACTTCACAGTTCTTTTTACTAAAGACATTACTTTGCCTGCCTTCCTTCCTTCCTTCCTTCCTTCCTTCCTTCCTTCCTTCCTTCCTTCCTTCCTTCCTTCCTTTTTTTCCTCTTTTTCTTGAGACCAGGTTTTGCTGTGTTGCCCAGGTAGGTCTTGAGCTCCTGGGCTCAAGCATTCCTCCTGCCTCAGGCTCCCCAAAGTGCTGGGATTACAGGCGTGAGCCACCCTACCTGGTTGACCTTGTTTTACTTTGAATGTGCTTATGAATCAACTGGGGATCCTTTTAAAGTGCAGATTCGTATTCCATAGGTCTGAGGCAGGGCTGAGGCTGTATTTCTAACAAATTCTCAAATGATGCTGATGCTGCTGGTCCGGAAACCACACCTGGAGAACCCCTGCTCTAGACTTTCCCCTGTCCTTTGAGATGGTGCTTGCCTGAGACCTCTCAGGTGAAAACAAATCAGATGGCTCTTCAATTTCAGCAATGAGGGAGAGAATTTATGCAATTAGGACCAGTTCCTCTCTGCTGGGACTAAGGAGCACTGAAGAAAATTGAGGGTCAGTTAATTTGCAAAGCGGGAGAGGTAGAAAAAAATGGTGTCAGGCCTTAAGAGAAATTGGAGCTGGCTTTGAAAATATGCATTGAGTTTCAAACAGCAAACAAAAAAGCAATTCCTTTAATAAGCATTAAATTAGATATGCTAAAGGCTGCATTGCTGAAAGTTACTCAGAAGAGAGGTGTTATGCTTATTCAGCTATAATTCTGGAATCAGCTAGAATCATCCCCAAATCTCAAAGCATGGTAAATAGTTGAATGGTGGGAATTTCAGTTGTCATAAAAAAACCTTTACTGGGGGTGGGGGCAGGATTTCTAAATATGCCATATAACATTTTTGCAGTGAGGTGGAAAATATATTTAAAACCAAACTCTTTGTAACTGCATCTGCAATCTAAATTGGGGTGGTAGTATAATTTATGTCAGTGGAAAAATGAATCTCTATACTGGGTCTTTCCACTTATGAAAGGGAAGAAAGAAGACTGACATTGTAAAACCTCTGATTTTGGGGTTACATTGCCAAACAAGGGATTACAAACTCAAAAGCTTCCAGCAGCTAGAGCGGTCACATAAACAAGAGAGGCTGGTGGATTCTGGGGAAGAAGAGGGCCAAACTATCTTGCCTGGCCAAAGGGGGCAGCCATTACTCAGTTACTCAACTTTAACTTGTAGCCGCCATGTTTGATTGAACACACTGAGTTGTTGACTCTTCCCATTTTTTGAAAGAAGCATGGAACCAGGGTTATATGTGAAATGTATCCTTTTTGTTTTGTTTTGTTTTGTTTTTAAATGTCAAAAAGAAAATCAGGCTGAACACAGTGGCTCATGTCTATAATCCAAGCACTTTGGGAGGCCAAAATGGGTGGGTGGATTGCTTGAGCCCAGGCGTTCAAGACAACCAGCCTGAGCAATATAGGGAGACTCCCATCTTTCCAGAAAAAAAAGAAGGCCGGACGTGGTGGCTGACGCCTGTAATCCCAGCACTTTGGGAGGCCAAGGTGGTGGATCACCTGGGGTCAGGAGTTCAAGACAAGCCTGGTCAACATGGTGAAACCCCATCTCTGCTAAAAATACGAAAATTAGCCAGGTGCGATGGCAGGTGCCTGTAATCCCTGCTACTCAGGAGGCTGAGGCAGGAGGATTGCTTGAACCTAGGAGGTGGAGGTTTCAGTGAGCCGAGATTGTGCCATTGCACTCCAGCCTGGGCGACAGAGAGAGATTCGGTCTCAAAAAAAAAGAGAAAGAAGGGAGGGAGGGAGGAAGGAAGGAAGGAGAGAGAAAGGGAGAAAGAAAGAAAGGAAAGAAAGAAAGAGAGAGAGAGAGAAAGAAAGAGAGAAAGAAAGAAGAGAGAGAGAGAAACAAAGGAGAGAGAGGGAAGGAGGGAAGGAAGGGAAGGGAAGGGAAGAGAAGGGAAGGGAAGGGAAGAGAAGGGA